>NC_070584.1:32938225-33025725 GCF_027409825.1 Scomber japonicus
GAAGAAACTGGCATCTGGATACTCATTGTGGTTTCTCTGTGATTAGTGCAGTGGTTGTGATTAAACAGTAAAATCTCATTGTTAGGCTGCTGAGAGGCTTTTCTAATATCTAGTCTTCCCTCATTTATATAAACATAATTATTATTAACCCCTCAGAAATTAAACCAAATGATATCTGTGGTATCTGCAAACAGACTGAGTGCCATTTACAACCAAATATTAAAGATGATAGTATTTCATCAACACTCTTAATGTGATGTCTACTCATAGACTATATAAAAGAAATGGACGTGACATCCGTGACGTCACCCATTGGTTTGTGGACTGCTGCTCGGAAGCCAATAGTTTCGAATCTAGGCAGCGCCATCTTGAAAATTTCAGGTGCATGCTGGGAAAAATAAAAACACGGATTCTACTTATATGGGCATGAGGCGGAGCGGGAAGGTTGCTATGGTTGTGAGGGCTGGATCTCGAGGACATTGGTCAATCAACCTGTCAATCAGGACGTAGCCACGCCCTAATGCATACCCTGCTTTATCGTCACATATAAAATCAGGGAGGCCAAAATGTCCCAAATGAACATCATACTGCATTGAAGAAGGCTTTAAACTAGCGATTGAGACCATAAACACATTTTGAAAACGTTTACTGAGGTTAGAAATCAAGTGAGAAGTTGGTGAATTCTCCATTGACTTGTATAGAGACGGTCGCCCCCTGGTGGCCTTTTGATAGAATGCAGCTCTAAGTTACTTCCACGTTGGCCTCATTTCAGAGGACAGGAACTGAACTCCCTGCCTGGTTATACTGCATGGAAATAGCCTCAAATTAATGCTCACAGTCAATACAATCTGCACAGATAAACAGTAGAAACCATTTCCCTTTCCCAACATGCACACACTTCCTCATAGTTCTTCTGTTGAATCCTCATTTCCTTGATCCACTACCATGCTGGTTATTGTTTGCTTTGTCTGTTTAAGCCATTAACAAGGGCATCCTTTTTTACTAATTTACTGTGTGTGTGTGTGTGTGTGTGTGTGTGTGTGTGTGTGTGTGTGTGTGTGTGTGTGTGTGTGTGTGTGTGTGTGTGTGTGTGTGTGTGTGTGTGTGTGTGTGTGTGTGTGTGTGTGTGTGTGTGTGTGTCTTTACAGTGCGGATGTGAACCCCGAGCATCATGTCAGGATCTTGGAGGCTTTGATCGCAACAGGAGGTCTAATGGAGATGCAAGCTGCTCCAGGTAGGATAATGAAATATGCATTGTGTCTTTTTTTTCCACACACACACACACACACACACACATATATATATATAACACATGCATACACTCACATGCAGTGTGTGAGTGTATATTCTGGCTTAATATCGTTGCGGTTGTGTTTGGTTTGGATGGTTTTCGTGACACTTGAACAATCAAACCAAAGCTTATCGGCTCAGCGTCTCCAAACATAAAACATGCAGTTTGTCTTCACATGGTTTCTGCTCGGTGACAAAGTGCCTGAACCTTGTTTCTCTTAGCGTCTACATATATTTCTCACACTGGAAACATGACTTTCTTTTTTCCCTTCTTCTCCTCTCGCTGCACCGCAAACTGCAGCAGTAAACACACGTTTGGTTTTATGAAATATGTGGAAAACACAAACTTTGTGCCCGAAGCTGCTGTGATGATAAATTGGGCATGAAGCATGAAATAACAGCTTTAACTTTTGTCCGTTAGTCCAGTTTACTGTCTGGATGTAGTGTGTGTGAGTTTATGGTAACAAAAAACACAGTGGTTTCATGATGTTTTTCTTTTTGCATTCCTTGCTTTGGCTGGGGTTGTAAAAAAAAAAGCGGAGAGAGCGAGAGAGAGGGTATGAATATGAGCGTTGGAAGGTCTGGTTTGGTAGAGTAAAGGAAGGAAGGAAGGAAGGGAGGGAGAAAGGAAAGGAAAGGAAAGGAAAGGAAAGGAGGGAGGAAGGAAAGAAGGAGGGAAAGGAAAGGAGGAAGAAGGAAGGAAAGGAGGGAGGAAGGAAGAAGGAAGGAAAGGAGGGATGAAGGAAGGAGGGAAGGAGGGAAAAAGGAAGGAAAGGAGGGAGGAAGGAAGGAGGGAAGGAAAGAAGGGAGGAAAGGAAAGAAGGAAGGAAAGGAGGGAGGAAGGAAGAAGGAAGGGAAGGAGGGAAGGAAAGAGGGAAGGAAGGACAGAAGAAAGAAAGAGAGAAGAAGGGAGGGAGAAAGAAGGAAGGGAGGAAGGAGGGAGGAAGGAAGGAAGGAAGGAAGGAAGGAAAGAAGGAGGGAAGAAAGGGGGATGGAGGAAGTACAGACAGAAGGAAGGAAGGGAGGAAAGAAGAAAAAGACGGGGTCAATTTGACCCGGGAGGACGACACGAGGGTTAACTTTGTCCGTTAGTCCAGTTTACTGTCTGTTGGTTTCATGATGTTTTTCTTTTTGCATTCCTTGCTTTGGCTGGGGTTGTAAAAAAAAGCGGAGAGAGCGAGAGAGAGGGTATGAATGTGAGCGTTGGAAGGTCTGGTTTGGTAGAGTCAAGGAAGGAAGGAAGGGAGGGAGGAAGGGAGGAAAGGAAAGGAAGGAAGGAAGGAAGAAGGGAGGAAGGAAGGAAGGAAGGAGGGAGGAAAGGAAAGGAAAGGAAAGGAAAGGAAAGGAAGGAGGGAGGGAAGAAGGAAAGAAGGGAGGAAAGGAAAGGAGGAAGGGAGGAAAGGAAAGAAGGAAGGAAAGGAGGGAGAAAAGGAGGAAAGGAAAGAAGGAAGAAGGAAGGAAAGGAAAGAAGGAAGGAAAGAAGGAAGGAAAGGAGGGAGGAAGGAAAGAAGGGAGGAAAGGAAAGGAGGAAGAAGGAAGGAAAGGAGGGAGGAAGGAAAGGAAAGAAGGAAGGAAAGGAGGGAGGAAGGAAGAAGGAAGGAAAGGAGGGAGAAAGGGAGGAAAGGAAAGGAAGAAGGAAGGAAAGGAGGGAGGAAGGAAAAAGCAAGGAAAGGAGGGAGGAAGGAAGAAGGAAGGAAAGGAGGGAGAAAGGGAGGAAAGGAAAGGAGGGAGGAAGGAAGAATGAAGGAAAGGAGGGAGGAAAGAAGGAAGAAGGAAGGAAAGGAGGGAGAAAGGGAGGAAGGAAGGAAGGAAGGAAGGAAAGAAGGAAGGAAGGAAGGAAAGAAAATAAGACAGTTTTTCTTTTTGCATTCCTTGCTTTGGCTGGGGTTGTAAAAAAAGCGGAGAGAGCGAGAGAGAGGGTATGAATGTGAGCGTTGGAAGGTCTGGTTTGGTAGAGTCAAGGAAGGAAGGAAGGGAGGGAGGAAGGGAGGAAAGGAAAGGAAGGAAGGAAGGAAGAAGGGAGGAAGGAAGGAAGGAAGGAGGGAGGAAAGGAAAGGAAAGGAAAGGAAAGGAAAGGAAGGAGGGAGGGAAGAAGGAAAGAAGGGAGGAAAGGAAAGGAGGAAGGGAGGAAAGGAAAGAAGGAAGGAAAGGAGGGAGAAAAGGAGGAAAGGAAAGAAGGAAGAAGGAAGGAAAGGAAAGAAGGAAGGAAAGAAGGAAGGAAAGGAGGGAGGAAGGAAAGAAGGGAGGAAAGGAAAGGAGGAAGAAGGAAGGAAAGGAGGGAGGAAGGAAAGGAAAGAAGGAAGGAAAGGAGGGAGGAAGGAAGAAGGAAGGAAAGGAGGGAGAAAGGGAGGAAAGGAAAGGAAGAAGGAAGGAAAGGAGGGAGGAAGGAAAAAGCAAGGAAAGGAGGGAGGAAGGAAGAAGGAAGGAAAGGAGGGAGAAAGGGAGGAAAGGAAAGGAGGGAGGAAGGAAGAATGAAGGAAAGGAGGGAGGAAAGAAGGAAGAAGGAAGGAAAGGAGGGAGGAAGGGAGGAAAGGAAAGAAGGAAGGAAAGAAGGAAGGAAAGGAGGGAGGAAGGAAGAAGGAAGGAAAGGAGGGAGAAAGGGAGGAAGGAAGGAAGGAAGGAAGGAAAGAAGGAAGGAAGGAAGGAAAGAAAATAAGACAGTTTTTCTTTTTGCATTCCTTGCTTTGGCTGGGGTTGTAAAAAAAGCGGAGAGAGCGAGAGAGAGGGTATGAATGTGAGCGTTGGAAGGTCTGGTTTGGTAGAGTCAAGGAAGGAAGGAAGGGAGGGAGGAAGGGAGGAAAGGAAAGGAAGGAAGGAAGGAAGAAGGGAGGAAGGAAGGAAGGAAGGAGGGAGGAAAGGAAAGGAAAGGAAAGGAAAGGAAAGGAAAGGAAGGAGGGAGGGAAGAAGGAAAGAAGGGAGGAAAGGAAAGGAGGAAGGGAGGAAAGGAAAGAAGGAAGGAAAGGAGGGAGAAAAGGAGGAAAGGAAAGAAGGAAGAAGGAAGGAAAGGAAAGAAGGAAGGAAAGAAGGAAGGAAAGGAGGGAGGAAGGAAAGAAGGGAGGAAAGGAAAGGAGGAAGAAGGAAGGAAAGGAGGGAGGAAGGAAAGGAAAGAAGGAAGGAAAGGAGGGAGGAAGGAAGAAGGAAGGAAAGGAGGGAGAAAGGGAGGAAAGGAAAGGAAGAAGGAAGGAAAGGAGGGAGGAAGGAAAAAGCAAGGAAAGGAGGGAGGAAGGAAGAAGGAAGGAAAGGAGGGAGAAAGGGAGGAAAGGAAAGGAGGGAGGAAGGAAGAATGAAGGAAAGGAGGGAGGAAAGAAGGAAGAAGGAAGGAAAGGAGGGAGGAAGGGAGGAAAGGAAAGAAGGAAGGAAAGAAGGAAGGAAAGGAGGGAGGAAGGAAGAAGGAAGGAAAGGAGGGAGAAAGGGAGGAAGGAAGGAAGGAAGGAAGGAAAGAAGGAAGGAAGGAAGGAAAGAAAATAAGACAGTTTTTCTTTTTGCATTCCTTGCTTTGGCTGGGGTTGTAAAAAAAGCGGAGAGAGCGAGAGAGAGGGTATGAATGTGAGCGTTGGAAGGTCTGGTTTGGTAGAGTCGAGGAAGGAAGGGAGGGAGGGAGGAAAGGAAAGGAAAGGAGGGAGGAAAGGAAAGGAAAGGAGGAAGGAAGGGAGGAAGGAAGGAGAGAGAGGGTATGAATGTGAGCGTTGGAAGGTCTGGTTTGGTAGACTGTGTGCAGTGTACACTTTAGAAAACACTTTAGTCCTCGGCTTTGATTCTCAGAAAGCATTAAAAAAAAAAAAAAAACCTTTATCACATCAAAAAGGTCTTAGATGTTGTGTAACTGGATATTTTGGTGAGGGAAAAACTCTAAGATCTGGTGAAGATAGATCAGGCCCGCTGAGGGGTCCAGTGTGGCCCACTTTCCTTGTTCCTACCTTCCTTCCTTCCTGTCTTCTTTTTCTTCCTTCCTTCTTTCCTTCCATCCGGTCTTATTTTCCTTCCTTCCTTCTATATTTAATTCCTGTCTTCTCTTCTTTCTCCTCCTTCTGTTCCTTCTGTCTATCTGTCCTTCCTTCCATCCTTCTTTCCTTCCTTCCTTCCTTCCTTCCTTTATTCCTTCCTTCCTTCCTTCCTTCCTTCCTTCCTTCCTTCCTTCCTTCCTTCCTTCCTTCCTTCCTTCCTTCTGTCTTTCATTCCTGTCTTCTCTTCCTTCCTGTCTTATTTTCTTTCCTTCCTTCCTTCCTTCCTTTATTCCTTCCTTCCTTCCTTCCTTCCTTCTGTCCTTCCTTCCTTCTTTCCTTCCTTCTTTCCTTCTTTTCCTTCCTTCCTTCCTTTACTCCTTCCTTCCTTCCTTCTGTCTTTCATTTCTGTCTTCTCTTCTTTCTCCTCCTTCTGTTCCTTCTGTCTATCTGTCCTTCCTTCCATCCTTCTTTCCTTCCTTCCTTCCTTCCTTCCTTCCTTCCTTCCTTCCTTCCTTTCCTTCCTTCCTTCCTTTATTCCTTCCTTCCTTCCTTCCTTCCTTCCTTCCTTCCTTCTGTCTTTCATTCCTGTCTTCTCTTCTTTCTCCTCCTTCTGTTCCTTCTGTCTATCTGTCCTTCCTTCCATCTTTCCATCCTTTTTTCCTTCCTTCCTTCCTTCCTTCCTTTATTCCTTCCTTCCTTCCTTCCTTCCATCCTTCCTTCTTGGAGCTGCCGCTTGCATCGGAGCTCAGCTGCTCAGACGAGGCACGAATCCAGTTGGGAAATCAAGTGAGCTCATTTTGCACTGCAATCAGAACTAGCATGCAACTTGATGGATTTTTCCTACTTGTCATCGGACTTCTGGCAGTTTCACATCCATTACGACAACAATGTTAGCCATCTCCAGATTTTCAGCTTTGCACATTTCTGGCTTGAGGCGATGTGATCGTGGATAAGACGAATCCAAACCTGATCAGTCCAAATCAAGACTCTGGCAACATTTTTAGTTACTAGAGGTTTAAGTTACTGAGTTTAAATTGATTCATTACTGCAAACTTCTACTTACTTCCCAATGATTGTTACTTTAGAGTAGAGGGTTGAGACTTGATGCTGTGTTCAGTTTCAATTAATGCATGAAAAACTTCTGCTCTACTTGACTCCAAAGGTTCCAAAATTGTGAGAAACTGCTTTTATGTTCTTCATTGTTCTGCACAATCATTGGTAATGCACAAGATAAAGTGTATGTACCAATACTCCAGGCCTGGTCAGTTTAAATTAATGCATAAAAAACTTCTTCTGACTCCAAAGGTTCATTTTCATTGATCTAATTTTCTCCAAAATTGGGAGAAACTACGTTTATGTTCTTCACTGTTCTGCACAATCATTGGTAATGCACAAGATAAAGTGTGTGTACTAATACTCCAGGCCATGGCCGTAGCTACCATTGAGGACACCGAGGTCATGTCCTCAGTATTTTTTTTCTTGAAGTTTTGCTATAGCCTTCCTTAGATGTAGACTAATCAGTTGTTGTGATTTTATGAGTCATCCACACATTGATACAGTGGCGGAGTGAGGTCTTGAAATCCACTTGGAATTTTTTCACCGGCCCCGGACCCGGTGTTATGTCCCAACTGGTTTCCAATTTAACTGGTTTCCTTACCGAACCGCTCCAGCTGTGTTGTGCTTCTGTCAGCAGATTCGTAACAAATTCACAAATATACAGCCGGCATATTACTGGAGGTTTTTAAGTCGCAGCTATATAGTGCTTACTTCCAGAAAAAATATATGCTGCAGTAGATGTTGAACTGCGACTTGAAAATCGCCAGAAATATGTTAAGTATGTCTACATTTGTGAATTGGACTTGAACCGATTTTGCAAACTGTTCATCATTGGATGAGCCCTTTTCTCCTTTTCCCAGCAGGCTGTGCTCCAGTCCACATTTTAAGAACAAACTAAGAAAATAATATATTGCAGTTATAATTTTTAAACATGCAACAATGAAAGTTGTAGAATACTGAAATAGGAGTTGATTTAAGTTGCAAAATTGGAAGTGATAAGAAAGAACTGGACCACAAGAGTGACCATGACTGAGAAATGCACAGCAAGAAAGTGTTATAAATACATCATTGACTACTAACAGTGTATATTAGTTATGGTCTTCTTTTTGACCTCAGTATTTGAAAAATCCTGGCTACAGCCTTGCTTCAGGCCTGGTCAGTTTAAATGAATGCATTAAAGACTTCTTCTGACACTATTTGACTCCAAATCCAAAGGTTATTTTTCACTAATCTCATCATCTCCAACATTGGGAGGACCTACTTCTTCACTGTTCTGCACCTTTACCATAGAGGTTTGACATTTTCATTAATAATGCACAAGATAAAGTGTATGTACTAATACTCCAGGCCTGTATTTAGGAACCACAGTAACATTTAGACTGTGGTAGAGTTATTGATTTGCACTTTTCTGGTTTAATTGGATGGGACGGGTCCAAAACTGATCAGACGAAGACTAGATTCTGGCAATACTTGAACATAAGTTACTCAAGATAAGAGGGTTGAGACTTGATGCTGTGGTCAGTTTAATACATTACAGACTTCTTCTGACACTATTTGACTCCAAATCCAAAGGTTATTTTTCACTAATCTCATCATCTCCAACATTGGGAGACGAAGACTAGACTATTTGGCAATACTTATAGTCTATGTACTAATACCCTGGGCTTGTATTTAGGAACCACAGTAACATTTAGACTATGGTAGATCAGGTTATTGATTTCCATTTTTCTGGCTTCATTGTAATAAAGTGATATAATCCTGGATGAGACGGGTCCAAAACTGATCAGATGAAGAGTAGATTAGATTCTGGCAATACTTGTGCTTCCTAATGAACATAAGTTACTCAAGATAAGAGGGTTGAGACTTGATGCTGTGGTCAGTTTCGATTAATGCATTACTAAGAACTTCTTCTGACACTATTTGACTCCAAAGATTCATTTTCACTGATCTAATTTTCTCCAAAATTGGGAGAAACTACTTTTATGTTCTTCACTGTTCTGCACCTTTACCATAGAGGTTTGACATTTTCATTGGTAATGCACGAGATAAAGTGTATGTACTAATACTCCAGGCCTGTATTTAGGAACCACAGTAACATTTAGACTGTGGCAGATCGAGTTATTGATTTCCACTTTTCTGGCTTCATTGTAATAAAGTGATATAATCCTGGATGAGACGGGTCCAAAACTGATCAGATGAAGAGTAGACTAGATTCTGGCAATACTTGTGCTTCCTAATGAACATAAGTTACTCGAGATAAGAGGGTTGAGACTTGATGCTGTGGTCAGTTTCGATTAATGCATTACTAAGAACTTCTTTAGACACTATTTGACTCCAAAGATTCATTTTCACTGATCTCATTTCCTCCAAAATTGGGAGAAATTACTTTTATGTTCTTCACTGTTCTGCACCTTTACCACTGTTTCATTGGTAATGCACGAGATAAAGTGTATGTACTAATACTCCAGGCCTGTATTTAGGAACCACAGTAACATTTAGACTGTGGTAGAGTTATTGATTTGCACTTTTCTGGTTTAATTGGATGGGACAGGTCCAAAACTGATCAGACGAAGACTAGATTCTGGCAATACTTGAACATAAGTTACTCAAGATAAGAGGGTTGAGACTTGATGCTGTGGTCAGTTTAATACATTACAGACTTCTTCTGACACTATTTGACTCCAAATCCAAAGGTTGTTTTTCACTAATCTCATCATCTCCAACATTGGGAGACGAAGACTAGACTATTTGGCAATACTTCGATTAATGCATTACTAAGAACTTCTTACTGAGACACTATTTGACTCCAAAGGTTCATTTTCATTGTTCTCATCATCTCCAAAATTGGGAGAAACTACTTTTATGTTCTTCACTGTTCTTCACCTTTACAATCATTGGTAATACACAAGATAAACTGCATGTACTAATACTCCAGGCCTGTATTTAGGAACCACAGTAACATTTAGACTGTGGCAGATCGAGTTATTGTTTTCCACTTTTCTGGCTTCATTGTAATAAAGTGATATAATCCTGGATGAGACGGGTCCAAAACTGATCAGCCGAAGAGTAGACTAGATTCTGGCAATACTTGTGCTTCCTAATGAACATAAGTTACTCGAGATAAGAGGGTTGAGACTTGCTTGGTCAGTTTAAATTAATGCATTACTAAGAACTTCTTTTGACACCAAATGACTCCAAAGATTCATTTTCACTGATCTCATTTCCTCCAATATTGGGAGAAACTACTTTTATGTTCTTCACTGTTCTGCACCTTTATCACTGTTTCATTGGTAATGCACAAGATAAAGTCTATGTACTAATACTCGAGTTATTGATTTGCACTTTCTGGTTTAATTGTAATAAAGTGATATAATCCTGGATGATCAGCCGAAGACTAGACTAGACTCTGGCAATACTTGAAGTTACTCAAGATAAGAGGGTTGAGACTTGATGCTGTGGTCAGTTTCGATTAATGCATTACTAAGAACTTCTTCTGACACTATTTGACTCCAAAGATTCATTTTCATTGATCTAATTTTCTCCCAAAATAATTATGTTCTTCACTGTTCTGCACCTTTACCATAGAGGTTTGACAGATAAAGTGTATGTACTAATACTCCAGGTCTGTATTTAGGAACCACAGTAACATTTAGACTGTGGTAGAGTTACTGATTTGCACTTTTCTGATTTAATTGCAACAAAGGATGGAATGGGTCCAAAACTGATTCGACGAAGACTAGACTAGGTTCTGGCAATACTTGACTCCAAAGATTAATTTTCATTGATCTAATTTTCTCCAAAATTGGGAGAAACTACTTTTATGTTCTTCACTGTTCTAACACCTTTACAGCTGTTCTGCAGAATCATTGTATATATTTATACACAAGATGATAGATAGATATAGATAGACAGATATATACTTTATTGTCACCGAAGGGAAAATTTGTCTTGGACTCCAAGTGCTGAGACAAGCTGCCGCCATAGTTACAAAAAAAAGAAAGTTAAGTTGCACATTTGCCCAATAATACATAAATACAATGCTACCTAAGAAAAGTGTATGTACTAATACTCCAGGTCTGTATTTTGCAAACACAGTAACATTTAGAGACTGTGGCAGATCGAGTTATCGATGCTTAATAACTTGAGTTTCTATGCAAGTCGATGTTTGGTTTGTGGATATAATGCTTTGGCTATGAAGTACTATCTTTGCCAAGCTTCCTCTTCATCTGACTCCACCAGATGTTCAACCAAACTTACACTTTCGGTGATGTCATTCATCTGAGGCAGCTTTCTTCTCGCCTGATATCCAACTTTACGTCAGCTTAGACCTCAACTTTTTCTTTCTGTGTTGACTCGAAGCCTCTTAAACAGGGGTGTCAAACTCATTTTCATTCAAGGGCCACATACTTATTTAATCTCATGTGGGCCGGATCATTAAAGGTAGGAAGGAAGGAAGGAAGGAAGGACAGATAGAAGGAAGGAAGGAAGGAAAAGAAGGAAGAGAAGACAGGAATGAAGGAAGGAAGGAAGGAAGGAAGGAAGGAAAGAAAGAAAGAAAGAAGACAAAGAAAACAGGAAGGAAGGAAAGAAGGAAGAAAAAGAAGACATGAAGGAAGGAAAAAGGAAGGAAGGAAGGGAGGGAGGGAGGGAGGAAAGAAGTAAAAATAAGACACAAAGGAAGGAAAGAAGGAAGAAAAAGAAGACAGGAAGGAAGTAAAGAAGGAAGACAAAGAAAACAGGAAGGAAGGAAGGAAGGAAGGAAGGGAGGAAGGAAAGAAGGAAGGAAGAAAGGGAGGGAGGAAAGAAAGAAGGAAGGAAAATAAGACAAGGAAAGAAGGAGGGACAGATGGAAGGAAAGAAGGAAGGAAGGAAAATAAGACAGGAAGGAAGGAAGGGAAGATGGAAAGAAGGGAGGAATAAGGAAAGTGGGCCGCACTGGACTCCTCGGCGGGCCGGATCTGGCCCACGGGCCGCATGTTTGACATCCCTGCTCTTATAGCAGTCGTTTCATATGCAGTTTGGGGAACCGATGCAGAGACCTGAGCTGTGTAATGCCATCGCTATAGCTCGAATTGTAAAGCGAGACTATTCCAGATCGGTCTTTGGTGTACGTGTGCAGAAATAAAATGCTACGGAGGGATCAATCAGGCTCTATGACATGGGAGTCAAACTCATTTTCATTCAAGGGCCACATACTACCCAATTTAATCTCACGTGGGCTGGATCATTAAAAAGATGGATGGAAGGAAGGAAGGAAGGAAGGAAGGAAGGAAGGAAAGATGGAAGGAAGAAAGGGAGGAAGGACAGATAGAAGGAAGGAAGGAAGGAATAGAAGGAGGAGAAGGAAGAGTAGACAGGCATGAAAGATGGAAGGAAGGAAGGAAAATAAGACAGGAAGGAAGGAAGGAAAATAAGACAGGAAGGAAGGAAGGAAGGAAGGAAGGAAGGAAGGAAGGAAGGAAGGAAGGAAAATAAGACAGGAAGGAAGTAAGAAAAAGAAGACATGAAAGAAGGAAGGAAGAAAGGACAGATGGAAGGAAAGAAGGAAGGAAGAAAAAGAAGACATGAAAGAAGGAAGGAAGAAAGGACAGATGGATGGAAGGAAAGAAGGAAGGAAGAAAAAGAAGGCAGAAAGGAAGGAAGGAATAAGGAAAGTGGGCCGGATCAGACCCCTCGGCGGACCACATCTGGCCCACGGGCCGCATGTTTGACATCCCTGCTCTATGAGGACGGAAAAAAGGTCAGACAGCAGGTGTGTGGCTGATTGCAATGGCCAGGCCAGTCTGCTGAGGTCATTGTCTGTGGCTCAGTGGATGTGTGTGTGTGTGTGTGTGTGTGTGTGTGTGTGTGTGTGTGTGTGTGTGAGGTTGTAGCGGTGTGTCGAGGGCCACGGTGTTAAGGCCAGGGTCGCCATATTGGTTGTAGCAGTGATTATAGTGGGTTGCTCGGAGGTTATGTTTCTTTTTTCAGATTTATGGTGGAAACATTGAAACCAGACAAGGACGTAATTTGGACAAAATAAGCTTCATCAAACACTGAATTGAAAGGCAGGGTTGGATCGGTCTGACGCTGTGAATCGTGACCAACTCATTAACCGTCTTCATCATGTAATAAACATTTCATCACAATCATTCATTACTTCAGTTCAGAGACGAATCATGTTTTGGATGAATTCCTCACAGTTAGAGTTAGAGCTAATCAATTCATTGTTTTAGTCATTTTTCTAGGAACATTGTTGGGCTGCAGCTTCTCGAACTTGATGATTTTTTAGTTTTTTGTGTCAGATGGATAAAATATTGCATCAGAGACATCACTTCAAGCTCCAACAAATTATAGCAGGCCATTTTTTTGGTACAATTTTCGGACTTGTGTTACTCAATTAAAGTTGAAGTATGTAACTCTGACACCAAGTGTTTAGAAATGGTACTGCGGCCCACATTCAAAACACTGAAGAGAGCTGTTACTCCTCGCCCCCTCCCTTGCCAGAGTCTACTTCACACGGGTTGCCAGTTGTTGGACGTGATCCTGCATATCCTCCTCCGTATCAGCGGGTGCAGCTTAGTGCTGTATGATGATGTAACCGTCTCCATGTTTCAAAGGCATCTCCTATACATACCCTTGTTTTGTTTCTCAAATTGTCACGACGTATTTGAGAGTCATAATGAGGCTTTTTTGGTTTTGTAACATCAGACATTACCTGGCAACCTGGCTGCTGAAACACTACTGACATGGTGATTGGTCGCTAGGTGGCCAAAACACAGAATGACAACATAAACATTATTTGAGGGCTGCAACTGAGCTTTTCAAATGTGAATATTCTGGCTGGACTACTACTGTCAGTGATATCAGTGTTTGAAATGAACATGATTCCTTAATGTCTGATTACATTTTAGGGCCATTTTATGATTATTTGGAATATATTTGTTACATACAGCTACTTTAAGGCTGCTCAATTAATCAAAATTTGATCGTGATTACGATTTAGTACACACAAACACTCAATCAAAATGTGTATCAGCTGCACAAAAACATTTTTAGTAAGTTAAAATATTTCCATGTTTTAAAATATTTTGGGTCACATGAGGATAAGTCATCAAAATTCTGGCTAAAATTCTCTCGAATGTAAAAAATTGGTCAAATTAAATCCTGAACAGGATGTAAGGGTTAAAAAGACAATCATCACAGTATCATTAGTTATTCACATCAACATCTGAGTGTGGTGTATCTTCAGTCCTCTTTCTTCTTTGTGGAGAGATTGAGATCTATATATTTTAGGGCTGTCAGCGTTAACGTGTTAATCGCGATTAGATTAATGCAATCCATAACGCGTTTAATCGCATTTTAATGTGTCAAGCCTTTTTGTCCCTTCTCCTCCCCCGTAGACGGCTCCTCTAGCTGTAGCGCTATGCTTTGAAGTGGCCTCCTGCAGTAAACCTACCGCGCTGATGGAAAGTAAGAGAGCTACTGGACTTTTGAACGGCTTGTTTAACTTTAAAACACTTCCAGACGCTTCAGTTGACAAGTCAAAAGTAAAATGCAACCTGTGTCAAACGGAGTTTAACTACCACCGGAGTACGTGGAGTTTGAGTTAGCACCTCCACGCTAAACACCCAGGTGCAGCCAAGCCAGCCTCAGCTCCACCAAAGGACCATTTTGGAGTGTGGGAGTCGCAGCAGAGCCATGATTGATTCCCAGTTAAGACACTCTGGTAAGAAATGCTTTACATTATGGGCTTAAAACTGCCTTCAAATGGAAAATAACAGGATTTTAAACATGCAATTCAAAACGTGATTAATCACGATTAACTATGGAAATTATGTGATTAAAAAAAAAAATCAATCGTTTGACAGCCCTAATATATATATATATGTATATATATACGTCTGATGTTATGCTGATGATACTCCGCTTTCTCTTTCTCTTAAAGTCATATCTTAAACAACTTAATTGAAAGCAAGACATTACAAGACATTATAAGTATGTTGCATGTGAGTGTGATTCAGTCATGTTAGGCCTCCTTGACTTTATCTCCACTAAGGTTAAAACATTGGCCGGTTATCTGCATGTGGTTAAATGATTTTATCGAGAACAATGGGTTGATTTTTTTGACTCAAATTCTAGCTTTTCATTTCAGAAAAACTTCCTGGATCAAATTTAAACATGTTCCAAAACATATTTTAATTTAATCCACCAATGTTTAAACCTCCTGTTGTCCTCAAGTCAAGGAAGGAAAGGAGGAAGGAAGGGAGGAAGAAGGAAGGGAGGGAGGGAGGAAGGGAGGAAGGGAGGGAGGAAGAAGGGAGGAAGGAAGGAAGGAAGAAAGGAGGGAGAAAGAAGGAAGGAAAGGAGGGAAGAGGAAGGAAGGGAGGAAGAAGGGAGGGAGGGAGGAGGAAGGAAAGGAGGGAGGAAGAATGAAGGAAAGGAGGGAGGACGAAGGACGGAAAGGAGGGAAGAAGGGAGGAAAGAGAGAGGAAGGAAAGAAAGAGAAAAGGAGGGAGGGAGGAAGGACAGGAGGGAGGGAGGAAGAAGGAAGGAAAAGAGGGAGGAAGGTAGGAAGAAGGAAGGAAAGGAACTAACGTGAGATTTCATCATCTTCTCGTCAAAAAAAAAAAAAAAGAAATTCAATAAAACCACAATAAATCATCCACCTTCCTACAACTAGCTCAGGATCCGCTGTCATTAGTTCGATTTTCTTTTTTTTTTTTCTTTTTTTTTTTGGGGTGGGTGTCACACAAAGGGGGACGGGGGGGACGGGGGTGATGTCTGGAGGACGAGCTGGAATTGGGATCAATAATTCATGGGACAAACCTGTGTCCTGCAGGGTGGAGAGATTGGATGGATATATATCAGGGGTCGGGGTTGGGTGGTTGGGCAGCCACTAGAGATTGGTGATTTTTTTTCTTTGATATCAAATATTTGTAAAAAAATAAAAATAAAAAAATGCATCTGTTAAATAATGTAGCTCGATGGGAAACACACACACAAGGACATTCAGTATGCTGAAGGTTTTATCATTTTGTCCTGCTTTTACTTTCTAATTTACTCAGTTGGAGATGATGATTAAAAATATAGAAGGAAGGAAGGAAGGAAGGAAGGACAGATAGAAGGAAGGGAGGGAGGAGGAAGGGAGGGAGAGAGGGAGGAAGGAAGGAAGGAAAGATGGGAGGAAGGAAAGAAGGAGGGAGGGAGGAAGGAAAATAAGAAGGAGGAGAAGGGATGAAGGAAAGATGGAAGGAAGAAAGGGAGGAAGGACAGATAGAAGGAAGGAAGGAAGGAAGGAAAAGAAGGAGGAGAAGGAAGAGAAGACAGGAATGTAAGACGGAAGGAATAAAGGAAGGAAGGAAGGACGGAAGGAAGGAGGGCAAGAAGGAAAGATGGAGGGAATAAAGGGAGGAAGGACGGAAGGAAGGAAGAAAAAGAAGACAGGAAGGAAGGACGAAAGAAAAAGAAGGAAGGAAGGAAGGATGGAAGGAAGGATGGATTCCTGAAACTACATATACGTGCACATACGTGTGTTTCTGGTAGGTGTGTGTGTGTGTGTGTGTGTGTGTGTGTGTGTGTGTGTGTGTGTGTGTGTGTGTGTGTGTGTGTGTGTGTATTGGCAGAGAAGCTTACATCACAGTAACAAAAGGACCAGAGGGAGCTGTTGTGTGCTGTGTCTTTTTAAAGTGTGTCTTTTGTAACATCTCTTACACAACCGTCTCTCCCTCTCTCGCAGCGGGCCGTCTGAATAAAGCCTTCGTCTCCGAGCTTTGTAATCACGAGGATGATGATGTGGGAAATACTTCTGATTTAACACATGTGCACAGCTTCACCTCCTTCTGTTATTCTCTACGGGTCTCTTTTTGTCTTTACTTAGGGAGGACCTTGAGGACGGGAGGAAGGAAAGAGAGAAGGAGGGAGGGAGGAAGGACAGACAGAAGGAAGGAAGGAAGGGGGATGGAAGAAGGAAAGAAGGGAGGAGAGAGGGAGGATAAAAGGAAGGAAGGGAGGAAGGTAAAAAGGGAATGAGGGAGGGAGGAAGGAATGAAGGAAGGATAGAAGGGAGGGAGGAAAGGAAAGAAGGAAGGGAGGAAGGAAGGTAGGACGGAAGGAAGAAAGGAAGGAAGGAAAGGAGGAGAGAGGGAGGATAGAAGGAAGGAAGAAAAAAGGGGGGAAAGGAAAAAAGGACGGGAGGACGGAAAGAGAGAAGGAGGGAGGGAGGAAGGACAGAAGGAAGTAAGAAAGGGGGATGGAAGAAATGGAAAAGAGGAAGGGAGGAAGGAAGGATGGAAGGACAGAGGAAAGAAGGAAGGGAAGAAGATAGGAAGGAAGAAAGGATAGAAGGGAGGATAGAAGGAAGGAGGGAAGGAAAGAAGGAGGGAGGGAGGAAGGAAGGAGGCAGGAAGAAAGGGGGATGGAAGAAGGAAACAAGGAAGGAAGGAAGGGAGGATGGAAGGAAAGAAGTAGGGAAGGAGGGAGAAAGGAAAAGCGTAAGGGAGAAAAGAAGGAACAGTCAAAACAAATGGGGTTAATTTGACCCGGGAGAACGACAGGAAGATAAAGCTCACTTTGTGTTTGTTTCTACGGTGACACATTAATGACATCATCATGTGTAATGGCCTGCAGCAGTTTTACAGGTTCATGGTAATTTCTATAATTTAGTGAGATTAATAATTCAACCGTAAAGGACAAAACATATTTACTGCATTGCATCATTTGACTCATACATACACTGACGCCTATATAGCACACACACACACACACACACACACACACACACACACACACACACACAGGGAGCATCAGGAGCCAAGATGTGTCAATCTGTGTTTCCTGACAACTTCACTTATACATGCTACTTCCTCCTGTGGTAGTCGAGTCAAGGAAGGAAGTGAGGAAAGGAGGGAGGGAGGGAGGGAGGGAGGGAGGGAGGAAGGACAGACGGAAGGAAGGAAGGAAGGAAGGAAGGATGGAAGGAAGGAAGGAAGGGAGGAGAGAGGGAGGATAGAAGGGAGGGAGGAAAGGAAAGAAGGAACGGAGGAATGAAAGGAAGGAAGGAAGGCAGGTAGGACGGAGGGAGGAAAAAGGAAGGCGGGAGAAAGGAAAAGAGGAAGGGGGAAGGAACACTCAAAACAAACGGGGTCACACACACACACACACACACACACACACACACACACACACACACACACACACACACACACACAGGGAGCATCAGTAGCCAACATGTGTCAATCTGAGGGTTAGGGTGTTAGTCGCTGCTGATGTGTGAAAACAGAGCAAACATGGAGAGCTTGGCTTCGTCCTTAGATGTGACTTTGATGACTTTGACTCTCAAGTCAACTCTCATCGTATATTAACTATTTTAACTGTTCTACTATTATTTCCTTCCTTCAGTCTGTCCTTCCTCCCTCCTTCTCTCCTTCTTTCTTTCCTTCCTTCCTTCCTTCCTTCCTTCCATCCTCCTTCTCTCTTTCTTTCCTCCCTTCCTTCCTCTGTCCTTCCTCCCTCCTTCTCTCTTTCTTTCCTTCCTTCATTCCTTCCTCTGTCCTTCTTTCCTCTGTCCTTCTTTCCTTCCTTCCTTCCCTCATTCCTTCCTTCCTTCCTTCCTCCCTCCTTTCCTTTCCTCTGTCCTTCTTTCCTTCCTTCCTCCCTTCGTCTTTTCCTTTCTCCCTCTTACAATACCTTCCCTCCTTTCCTTCCTCCCTCCCTCCTTCTTTCTTTCTTTCCTCCTCCCTAATTTCCTCCCTTCCTTCTTTCCTCTGTCCTTCTTTACTTCCTCTCTCCTTTCTTCTTTCCTGCCTCCCTCTTACCTACCTTCCTTCCTTCCTTCCTTCTTTCCTCCATCCTTCCTTCATTTCCTTCCTCCCTTACTTCCTCCCTCCTTCTCTTTCTTTCTTCCCCCCTACCTTCCTCCCTTCCTTCTTTCCTCCATCCTTCCTTCATTTCCTTCCTTCCTTCCTTCCCTCCTTCCTTCCCTCCCTCCTTCCTTCCTCCCTCCTGTCCTTCCTTCTTTCTCCTTCCTTCCCTTCCATCCTTCCTTCCTCCCTCCCTCTTACCTTCTTTCCTCCATCCCTCTTACCTTCTTTCCTCCATCCTTCCTTCATTTCCCCTACCTTCCTTCCTTCTTTCCTTTCATCCTTCCTTCATTTACTTCCACCCTCCTTTCTTTCCTTCCTTCACTCCTTCCTTCTCTCTTTCTTTTCTCCTCCCTACCTTCCTTCTTTCCTTTGCCCTTCTTTCCTTCCTTCAACCCTTCTTCTTTTCCTTTCTCCGTCCTTCCTTCCTTCCTCCCTCCCTCTTACCTTCATTCCTTCATTTCCTTCCTTGCCTCCTTCCTTCCTCCCATCCTTCCTCCTTTCCTTCCTTCCTCCCTCCCTCCCTTCCTTCTTTCTTCCTCCCTTCCTTCCTTGACTATATTTCACAACTTTATTTTGGTTTTAAGCATCAAACAGTTTCATTAAGTGTGATTATCCTCAAGTTGTTTTTGATACCTGCAGCCTATTTGCTTAGATCAGAGGTTTTCTAACTGTCAGGTGTACCTCTCCTCGGGGGGGGGGAAGGAGGGTGGGGGGGGGCAGGGGGTGAAGTGAGGCAAATATACCTAAGATGAAATAAACACAGCTGCAAGTCGATGTTCTACAAAACAAAAAACAAGGAAGCTTTAAAACTCTCTGCAGCCAATTTTCACAATTTGCATCAAAAGTCATCATGAATCATAACTCAACTGTTTACTCACTGAATACATAAACATGATAAACACATTCCTAGATTCTGTGTGACTTATTTTATTAGTATCTCCATCATGAATAAACAAACATAAACTCCGAAAATTGGCTGATAATCTTTTTTTTTTAAAGTTTTCTGCAGCATTAACTCTCCTGTTGTGTTCAGGTTAAGGAAGGAAGGAAGGAAAGGAGTAAGGAGGGAGGATAGGAGGATGGAAGGAAAGGAGTAAAAATGGAGGAAGGAAAGGAGGGAGGGAGGGAGGGAGGGAGGAAAGAAGGAAGGAAGGAAAGGAGTAAGGAGGGAGGATAGGAGGATGGAAGGAAAGGAGTAAAAATGGAGGAAGGAAAGGAGGGAGGGAGGGAGGGAGGGAGGAAGGAAGGAAGGAAAGGAGTAAGGAGGGAGGAACGAAGAAGGGAGGGAGGAAGGAAGGAAGGAGTAAGGAGGGAGGGAGGAAGGGAAGGAGTAAGGAGGGAGGGAGGAAAGAAGGAAAGGAGTAAAGAGGGAGGAAGGAAGGAAGGAAGGAAGGAAGGAAGGAAGGAAGGAAGGAAGGAAGGAAGGAAGGAAAGAAAGAAAGGAGTAAGGAAAAGAGGGAGGAAGGAAGGAAAGGAGTAAGGAGAGAGAGAGACACAGAGAGAGAGAGATTTATGTATTTGTGTATGTCTCTGTGCAGTTTACTGTATTACATGAATTATCTGTGTGTCTGAATGTTGTTTCTGTATTAGAGAGAGAGAGAGAGAGAGAGAGAGAGAGAGAGAGAGAGAGAGAGAGAGAGACTAAAACAAGAGAGGTCAGGTTCATGTGTGAGCATTTTTCTCACCCATTACCTTCCCTCCCTCCCTCCCTCCCTCCCCTCCAGACAGCATTAGCAGAGGTCAAGGGTTGCCTCAGTGCCTGTTGGCAGTATGTTAACCCCTTAACCAGAGGTGTGTGTGTGTGTGTGTGTGTGTGTGTGTGTGTGTGTGTGTGTGTGTGTGTGTATTTGTGTGTGTATTTGTGTGTGTGTGTGTGTGTGTATTTGTGTGTGTGTGTGTGTGTGACCTCGTAGGAGAGAGCTGCCTTCTCCAAATGGAGTCTGAATATACGACCAGTGCTTCACCATATGAGTGCTGCTGTGTGTGTGTGCGTGTGTGTGTGTGCTCTCAGCCCTTCTGTGCGTACATCACTTGCATGTGAAGCCTCTCGTCTCTTGTCAGGAATCAGTAAAAAAAAAAAAAAAGAAAAAAAGAAAAAGAGGGGGGGAGGATTGTAAACTCCTAAACACACCCATTCACATTCTGGCCCTCTCTCTGTGCTTTTGTTATGAGCTGTTTTCCTTCCCAGGCACGCAAACCATGCCCGCAGCTTGGCAACAATACAACATACACTAACCCACTTACACACACTGATGCCTTCCACACACACACACACACACACACACACACACACACACACACACACACACACACACAGTTTCTCTCTAGGGCCATTTATTTGGCTGGTAATGTAGCCGAGGAGGGTTTTGGTGGTGAAATCTTGCCGTTCAGAGACTTCATCATCGTGTTGTGGCTGTCTTTCTCTTTGTTCACATCATTATATGCCTCTATTCACATTCTTCCAACTGTGTAAAGATACTTCTAATTAACGAAACAACCCGATCCTTTTTTTTATGTAGTTTGGAAGCTTAGAGAGCTTAGAGAGCAGAGAGAGAGGCAGATTTTTAAAGCGGCTAACCTCGCTCCGTTCAGAGTCATCAGTAATGTAAAAAAAAGTGTGACTCACTACTTCTGTGCAACATCTGCAGCTGGTGTTTAAGTGGCCAGATATGTTCAGTGAGATCAGGTTTTTTGGATTTTGGTGCCTTGTACAGACATCAAACCTGACAACTAGACGGTGGGAAGTTGTGGAAAGAAGGTAGGGGGGAGGAAGGTAGGGGGGAGGAAAGAGAGAGAGAAGGAGGAAGGGAGGAAGGACAGATGGAAGGAAGGAAGGAAGGAAGGATGGATGGATGGGAGGGAGAGAGGAAAGAAGGGAGGGATAAGGAATGAGGGAAGGATGGAAGGTAGGAAAGGAGGAAAAGGAAGAAGGAACTGAGGGAGTAAGGAAGGAAGGAGGGAGAAAGGAAAAGAGGAAGGGAGAAAAGAAGGACGGGAGGAAGGTAGGGGGGAGGAAAGAAAGAGAGAAGGAGGAAGGGAGGAAGGACAGATGGAAGGAAGGGAGGAGTAGGAGGGAAGGGAGGGAGGAAGGAAGGGAGGAAGGAAGGAAGGATGGAAGGAAGGATGTATGGGAGGAAGGAAGGAAGAAGGAATGAGTGAAGGAAGGAAGGAAGGTAGGAAAGGAGGAAAAGAAAGAAGCTGTGGCTCAGAAAGTAGAGCCCAAATTGCTCCCAACAGTGTATGAATGTGTGTGTGAATGTGACTTATAGTGAAAACTTGAAAGTGCAATATAAGTACAGTCCATTTATCGTTTTTTTTTTAATTGTAACAGAGCTATCAGTTCATGCTAAGCTAGGCTAACCAAGCCTACTTCACACACAGACATGAGAGCTCAGGAAAAGAGTGCAAGTAAGCATATTTCCCAAAATGTTGAACTATTTCTTTAATGTCATGGTGTTTGCTGACTTTAAAAAAACCCAATTGATTAATCAATGAGTCAACATATGTGAAGATTAACATGTACTATAATGTTAAGTAATCTTCAGTTGCAGCCTTTGTTGGTTGCCATATATTGTCTTATTGGTATATTGTTGGCGGCTGTGGCTCAGAAGGTAGAGCCTCTACAGTGTATGAATGTGTGTGAATGTGACTTATAGTGTAAAAGCACTGTGAGGGGTCGAAAAGCTCGAAAAGCGCAAATATTACAGTCCATTAATCGTCACTTACAACAGAGCAGTTTCCCTCTACTAACCAAGCCTTTATGCTAAGCTAGGCTAACCAAGCCTTTATGCTAAGCTAGGCTAACCGAGCCTACTTCACACACAGAC
Organism: Scomber japonicus; assembly: GCF_027409825.1. Classification (NCBI taxonomy): domain Eukaryota; kingdom Metazoa; phylum Chordata; class Actinopteri; order Scombriformes; family Scombridae; genus Scomber; species Scomber japonicus. The sequence goes on from NC_070584.1 coordinate 32,960,186, forward strand.
ACGAGAGCTCAGGGAAAAAGTGCAAGTAAGCATATTTCCCAAAATGTTGAACTATTCCTTTAATAAGACTAATACAAAAAAACATTGTAGATTTCCAGATGCTTATCTGCATACGAGAATTTGAATAAAGAACAAAAAAAAAAGAGAGAAAAAGAAATCAAAGTAGAAAATCTGGAGCCACTCAGCCGATAATGTGTGAATGACCTGGCTGGTCCTGATATGTCACACACACACACACACACACACACACACACACACACACACACACACACACACACACACACACACACACACACACACACACACACACTCTTATACCGTGACAAGGTTGGAGCACTGAGGACAGCATGTCAGGGTTTGTTTGTATGTGTGAGATTAAGATGAAAGTGTACATACATATATAAATATTACATGTGTGTATGGTTTTAGGTACAGTATATATGTGTGTGTGTGTGTGTGCGTGTGCGTGTGTGAAGAGTTCACTGTTAAGTCATGTCCTGACTCTATCCCATTGGGAGGAAAGTGCCAGCTTAACATCCAGCGTAATCCTGCTGTACAGGGTCAACATCAGGGCACACACACACACTAAAACACACACTGAAACACACACACACTGAAACACACACACACACACACACTTTTCTACGTGTGAATATGTGTAAGGCATTGCGGTTGTATAATGTGATTAAGGTCAAGCGAGTGCTCAGCTTTTAGCGTGTGTGTTTATTAGTATTTGGCATGTTTGTGGGTCTCTGTCCAGCTTTTTGCTCCCTCAGCTGCACACAATTACATGGCTCAGTATACCAGCTAATAACACACCATCACACACACACACACACACACACACACACACACACACTCACACACACACACACACACGCTCGCACGCTTCACACACCACCCATCCCTCCTTCATCCTCCCTTTCTTTACTTTACTTCCCTTGTCATGAAGAGTCAGTGTGAAAGGAGAGGTAATGTTTTAGGCAGAGGGGCTTTTTGATGGCAGCGAGATGATAAATGACTGAAAGAGAAAACATATTAATCTTCCAATTACGACTCCCCTGATGGGTTTTCTCTCTCTCTGATGTAAGTGCACAATAAGCTCAGAAGAACCATATTTAATTCAGGCTTGTGTCACTTCCTCTTTCATCTAACACTGACGCAACACAAAATATGACTCGGATCAGTAAATATTCATAGTTCGGTAACTTTCCAAAGCGTCTTGTTATATTACAGATTGTGGAGTTTGGTGCCTTTTAAGCTTGTGTGAGCCCACTCTGACATCACAGCGGCCACTCTAGGAATAACTTTACATGGTTACCACCGGGAACGTCTCAGCAGCTATCACTCCGCAGCATTTATATTTTTGACGGAGCCGTTTCTAACTCGTGACAAGCTCAACAGAGCAGATTGCACCAGACAGGAAGTCAGACACAGAATTGGCTTAATAATAAAACTTCCGTCTTACAAAATAAAACAACCCGTGCAGCCTCCCGATCGTATTTCAGCAACAAACAGGAATAAAGCAGACAGATAAAGACTCCATCTAGCTACGTAGCTACTGACACATGAGATAATCAACTCAATTTGAGCAAGCTAACAAAATCGGGCCGTTCAGTTGTGCTGCTACTACAGTAATTACGGTAGACCAGCTACTACAGTAATTACGGTAGACTACCTACTGCAGTAATTATGGTAGACTAGCTACTACAGTAATTACGGTAGACTAAAGGCACTCGTTTGGATTTGATTGGGCTGCCGTAATTACTGTATTAGCAGTGCAACTTCATTTTAAAAGGCAGATTCCCATTAACACATGTTGCGCTCTGTCTTTTATGGTGTGTACTGTAGCAGGCGTGTAGTGTAGACTCACTTTAGAGCATTTAGGAGGCATCTTAACGAACGCTAACTCAAAGTCACCATGACTTCACCACCACAGACGGGTCGGAGCTGCTGTGGCAGTGGACCAATCACATGATGCATTAAATACAAAAGCGCTTAGTCATATTTTCTAGCTCTGGGTGCAAAAAGGATCGATTGCGGGTATCGATTGATGGGAGACATTTCGATACTACTTGGTATCAATTTATTTCGGTCGACATCTTAAAGGTATCGAGTACCGAGCCCTACTTATAATACATGCATGCTGCACACTCACTGGCTGGTTTTGGGCTGTAACCGTGGTGATTTGATCTTTTTCTATTGTTTAAATAAAGATTAACTTCTTACTTATCATCTAAACTTTATAAATATACACTATATGCAAGTAACACACAAATACACACTCCAGTTACCAGCAACAACTCGAAGGCGCCAGTAATCGTCCAAACACTAAAAACACACACACACACACACACACACACACACACACACACACACACACACATACACACCAGATCAATTTTCACCATAGTGTATTATACAGGAATGTGCTCAAAGTCCAGTCTGCAGTTGAAATGAAACAAAGCACTTCTTATCACAGCTCATGAAGTAACTGAGTCCATTTCTCAAGAGCTTGTTGGGATCCCAAAAGATCCACACCAGAAATAACTTAAGCTTGAACTCAAATTAAACTATTGGCCAATAAAAGCAAAAACCCAAAGTGAGCTCATTGCTTTTATATCATCGCTGATTTTCACAGTAAAAGACATCCAAAGAAACCTAATTTTAGATTTTATGGTTTCCAGTTAATTTGGATTTTTTGGATGTTTGAAATCTGATCTCTACACGTAGCTTCTCTATCTCTCTTCTTCTTCTTCTTCTTCTTCTTCTTTTTCTTCTTCTTCTTCTTCTTTGACCATATCATGAGGTCAGGAGGTCACAGCACAGCGTGAGATGAAGGTAATGGCCTTTGAAATGACTTGGTTAGGTGGATACAGAGAGACATGTGACCCGGTCAGTCCCAACAGGAGGTTGAGAGGTGAGGGTCATCCGACGAACACACACACACACACACACACACACACACACAGAGTCGTGTCCATAGGGTGATGAAATTGTCGAAGTCCTAATATGTGACAGAACTGTTCCTGATGAGGTCAATAATGTCACTGATTTGCTCCGTTTATGTCTATACTTCCTCCCAGCTGCTCACAGACTCCAATAGAATAAGTCCTCTAAAATACCTGACCCTGCTTTTCAAAATAAAATCACCCTTGAAATATAAACGTGAACAATTTCTAATCTAGTATCTTTTTTATTTGCTTCTTAGGGACAGAAATCACAAGTTTAAGCCGATATGTTGAATTTATCTCCACATCCAGCAGTTACGACAACATTGTAATTCATTAAGAGTCGTGTTTCTGTCCATCTGCTGAATATAAAGTCTAATATTCTCTCTCTTTTAGCTCTGTTTTTACTCTCCACCAGCTCCTGAGGGAAATATCTAAATGCTCCACTATGTTCAGCAGCTAGTCTACAGATAACTGTGTGTGTAGCAGGTAGAGTACTGAGGCTTTTATTCTGAAAACCACTCTATGAGAGAGCTGAGAGTGAACCAGAACAGTAAAATAGCAGCTAAACAATGAGCTGAAACTCTTTATAAAGCTGTAAAGCTGAGAGGAAGCTGCAGAGTCTCTGATCATTCTCTGTAGGTTCAAACACATTACACACTGACATATCACAGATTGTCAGTATCGCTTGGTTTCATTTTTTTAGAGCATTTTCTCTCTAAAACTCCTCTAAAAGTCCGTGTAAAGTAAGAATAAATGTGTTCTGAGTTTGACATACCACAGAAAAGTGTGTTGTTAACCACCCTGCCAAATTTGAATGATTAAAAAAATCGCCAAATATATGAAATTAGGCTTCAAAGTTGTGTAAAAATCAGCCTCTTTCTCTGCTCCCACACACTGAAGCCCCGCCCCCTACCAAGTGTCACCTGTCAATCAAAGTCACCACCTCTACCAGAAACATGGACGCTACGTCTGAGAGCTTTCTGCTGCTAACTCAGCTGCTAGCTCGGCTGCTAACTCGGCTGCTAGCTCAGCTAACTGGCTAACTGTAGACTGTAGTAGTAGTAGTGTGTGCTGAATGTATTTATACCTCTACAGCAGCAGGGGCGGGTTTATGCTAATCACTAAATCCTGAACACAGAAATGTTGAAACACAGTTTGTGAAGCCTAGCTCCACAATTCAAATCTAAATGGTTACACAGTCTATAAAGGTTCATATTGTTGCAAGAAGCATAAAAACATTACTCTTCTTCAGCCCAGCACATTAGAGGTAATAATATGGTTCCCTCTTTGCTTTGAGTCAAGTATTTCTTCACATACCCCCCCCCCAAAGTGCCGTTGCCACCTTTTAAAAAGGTTAAAACATTCAGCAGTGTTGTCCTTTTTCCCTGACGACACAGAGCCCACCCCTCAGCCTCTCACAGCCTTATCCTCCGGCTCAGTCTCTATTAGAAGATTATCTTATAATACCCATCATCCTCTCTGGTTGAGTTGTTTTATATGATGTATTCTGGGAAGAAGCTCTCCCCTGGTTAATGTCCAAATTCTGCTGTAATGTGCTCATGTAAAGCTTGAATTAACATCAAACAGCCCCTGGATCCCCGTGTATATCCCTTCATATGTAATTTTAAGGATCATAAGGTCGCAGAATCTACACTTCCTGCCATGTACTACCCCCCTCCCCTCCTCCCTCTCTCTCTCCATCCTTAACTGTCTCCATCTCTCTTCTTCTACTGTCTTTTTAAGGGCATGTTGTACCACACGTTTTCCACTTCAGGTCACATTTATTGCCTCCTGCAGGTGGGTGATAGGTAGGGTTGGGTATTGTTTATAAAATTAGGATACCAGTACCAATCCAAGTCCTCCTTAAAGTGATCCTGATACTAACTGAGTCCTTCATTAGATTCCCATTAACACATTTAGGTCTCTGTCTTTTATCCATCAGTCATGTTTTCTAGCTCTGGGTGCAAAAAGGATCGGTTGTAGGTATCGTTTGACGGGAGATGTTTCCATACTACTTTTCATTTCGGTCGATACCTTAAAAGGTATTGAGTACCGATACACAGCTATAGTGGTAGGTTGGGACCGGTTTGGTCTGGTTAGGAATGGTTGGGACCGGTTGGGAATGGTTGGGACTGGTTGGGACCGGTTGGGACCGGTTGGGAATGGTTAGGACTGGTTTGGTCTGGTTAGTAATGGTTGGCATGGGTTGGGACAGGTTTGGACTGGTTAGGAATGGTTGGGACCAGTTAGGAATGGTTGGGACCGGTTGGGAATGGTTAGGACTGGTTGAGACCGGTTGGGAATGGTTAGGACTGGTTGGGACCGGTTGGGACAGGTTAGGAATGGTTGGGACAGGTTTGGTCTGGTTAGGAAAGGAGGAAGGATGGAAGGGAGGAAGAAGGAAGGGAAGGCAGGAAAGAAGGAAGGAATGAAGAAAGAAGGAAGGAAGAAAGGTAGATAGAAGGAAGGAAAGAAGAATGGATGAAAGAAGGAAGGAACAAAGGTAGGTAGGAGGGAGGAAAGAAAACAGACGGGGTCACTTTGACTCGGCAGGATGACACAAAGGTTAAAGGTCTAAACGCTTTTCAACCTAATTTTGAACACAGGTGTATTTTTCCTACTTATCATAAAATCAGTGCTTTCTTTGTACTTTCACCACAGTTGGTTTTCAGACACTTGTCTCCTTCTGTTCCTCTAACAAGTCAAAGCTGCTGCTGCTGCTGCTCTTCACTCTGCTGTCACATGTAAATGAAGCAGAATCAACTTTGCATCCAATTTTCTGTTCAATACCTAAATTTCCGAGCTCGTCCTGTGATGCAGCCTCATTAAAAACAGAGTGCTGCTCCAATTGCATCAGCTCTGAACCCTGCAGACTCTTCTTTTTTTTTGGAGGGGGTATCTTGCTGCTTAGTTAAAGGAGCTCAGCAGTCGAGACAATCTACCGCTGAGTGGAGAGAATCTGTTACAGTCGGAGAATCATATTAATATGGAAACACTGCTAAAACTTCTGTCCTTTCCTTCCCTCCTCCCCTTTCCTTCCTTCTGTCCTTCCCTCCTTCCTTCTGTCCTTCTTTCCTTCCCTCCTTCCTTCTCTCCTTCCTTCTTCCTTCTGTCCTTCTTTCCTTCCCTCTTTCCTTCGGTTCTTCTTTCCTTCCCTCCTTCCTTCTTTCCTTCTTTCCTTCCCTCCTCCCTTTTCCTTCCTTCTGTCCTTCCCTCCTTCCTTCTTTCCTTCTTTCCTTCATTTCTTCCTTCTGTCCTTCTTTCCTTCGGTTCTTCTTTCCTTCCCTCCTTCCTTCTTTCCTTCATTTCTTCCTTCTGTCCTTCTTTCCTTCCCTCCTCCTCTTTCCTTCCTTCTGTCCTTCCCTCCTTCCTTCTGTCCTTCCCTCTTTCCTTCGGTTCTTCTTTCCTTCCCTCCTTCCTTCTGTCCTTCCCTCTGTCCTTCTTTCCTTCCCTCCTTCCTTCTGTCCTCTCTCCTTCCCTCCTCCCCTTTCCTTCCTTCTGTCCTTCTTTCCTTCCTTCCCTCCCTCCCTCCTATCTTCCTTCCTTCCATCCCTCCCTTCCATCCATTCTTCCTTCCTTCTTCCTCTCTCCTTTCCTTCCTTCCTCCCTTCCTTCGTTGACTCGAGGACTAACCCTAACCCTAACCCTAACTCTACATGTTATCATTTTATTTTATACATTGCTCTTCTGTCTGCTGCTAAAACTTCCCGAGTAGTGAGCAGTAATTATATCACTGACAGTTTATGGTCCTTTCCTTCCCTCCTCCCCTTTCCTTCCTTCTGTCCTTCCCTCCTTCCTTCTGTCCTTCTTTCCTTCCCTCCTCCCCTTTCCTTCCTTCCCTCCTCCCCTTTCCTTCCTTCTGTCCTTCCCTCCTTCCTTCTGTCCTTCTTTCCTTCCCTCCCTCCCTCCTATCTTCCTTCCTTCCATCCCTCCTTTCCTTCCTTCTTCCTCCCTTCCATCCATTCTTCCTTCCTTCTTCCTCCCTTCCTCTCTCCTTTCCTTCCTTCCTCCTTTCCTTCCTCCCTAGTAAAAGTAGTGAGCAGTAATTATATCACTGACAGTTTATAGTTAAATGATGTATTTGTGCTGCGTGCATGCCACCAGTAATGCACTGAACTTATGACCCAAAGTTATAATGATGCACATAACTACGTGATAAAATGAAAATGAAACATCCCATTCTCTCATGTAGCAATTAAATAAGCTTGTTTTTGCTTCGGCGCGGCGGGACGGCATGCAAGCGCACCCTCACTACGTTTTTTTGGGGAGGGTTTGTGTGTGTGTGTGTGTGTGTGTGTGTGTGTGATCGACTGTCCGGCTCCCCGCCAGCCTCGGAGCAGACGCGTGTAGCTTCCACCAGCTGTGTGCGAGACATTTTCTACGCTGAAGGGCAAATGTGATGTAAAGAATATGAGGCGGGGATGGATGGGTGAGCCGAAACGCAGCGTGAATACCAATGTGCTGCTTCCTGTCTGTGTCTCTGTCTGCCATCGCCTCTCTTCTCTCTCTTCTCTCTCTCTCTGTCTCTTTTTTTCTTTTCTTTTTCTAGCTTCTGGCTCTTTGTTCAGCTCGTCTCTTCTTCTTGCTTCTGACATCACCTGAACGAGGCCAGAGGCAGTCAGAGCTGTTTGTGTGCCACTGAGATTCACAGTCTGATAGAGGTTATATATTAGTTTCTGATACTAGACCTCTGGAATAACACTAACCTAACAATACGATGGAGAAGGAAGGAAGGAAGGAAGGAAGGAGGGAAGAAAGACGGAGGAAAGAAGGAAGGGATGAAGGTAGGGGGAGGGAAGAAAGAAGGAAGGAGGGAGGGAGGGAGAAAGGAAAAGAGGAAGGGAGGAAGGAAGGAAAGAAGGACAGAGGAAAGAAGGAAGGGATGAAGGTGGGGGAGGAAAGAAAGAGAAGGAGGGATGGAGGAAATAAGGAAGGGAGGGAGAAAGGAAAGAAGGAAGGAAGGAAGAAAGGGGGAAGGAAGGAAGGAAAGGAGTAAGGAGGGAGGGAGGGAGGGAGGAAAGGAAGGAAGGAAAGGAAAGAAAAGAAGGAAGGAGGGAAGGAAGGAAAGAAGGAGGGAGGAAGGAAGGACAGAGGAAAGAAGGAAGGGAGGAAGGTAGGGGGAGGAAAGAAAGAGAAGGAGGGAGGGAGGAAAGAAGGAAGGGAGGGAGGAAGGAATGAAGGAAGAAAGGGGGATGGAAGAAGGAAGGGAGGAAGGTACGTAGGGGAAGGAGGGAAGGACAGAAGGAGGGAGAAAGGAAAGAAAGAAATGAGGGAAGGGAAAGAAGGACGGAGAAAGGAAGGAAGGACAGAAGGAAGGAACGAGGGAGGGAGGAAAGAAGGAACAGTCAAAACAGTCAATTTGACCCGGGAGGACGACAGGAAGGTTAATACATCCATTTTGTCAACAGGTTGGACTTTTTTGGGGGGTTTTACGGCAGGAGAACATGATTCTGTGTCTCAAATCTCTTCTCCTGTACTTCCACTAAGTCTGGAAACATGCAGCACTATGAGAACCTGGATGCTACGGCCACTTCTCATCTTCAACGGACGCCATCTTGCCTCCACTATACTGTTGTCACATATAAGCCATCAGTAGGTTTATTGGGTTAATTTAGCAGTCTGGTGCCATCAATGTTAATGCAAATGCTAATAAACACTAGCCTGCTAACTAGCTAATCATCATTCCCATTAAGTGTGCAGCAGCTGTGTTTTATTAGAGACAACACTAACCTGTAGACATGTGCATACTAAACAAGTAAGTACACAGTGTACTAACAGAAGTGTGTGGTTTAAGGCAAAGCATTGGTTTTGATAGTTAGCGCTGTTACCTAGCAACTAAAGACAATGCTACTGATGCTAACAAATAGGCTAACCACGTAGTAAAGGCTGTAATTCTTCACATTATGGATTATGTCTCACTTAGGATGTCTTCAAAGAAGGACAGAGGAAAGAAGGAGGGAGGAAGGAAGGAAATGAAAGTAGGAAGGAGGGAAGGAAAGAAGGACAGAGGGAGGAAGGAAGGACAGTAGGAAGGAAGGGAGGAAGGAAGGAAGAAAGGAGGATGGAAGAAGGAAAGATGGAAGGAGGGTAGGTAGGTAGGCTTTCCTTCCTTCTGTCCTTCCCTCTGTCCTTCTTTCCTTCCCTCTTTCCTTCGGTTCTTCTTTCCTTCCCTCCTTCCTTCTCTCCTTCATTCCATCCTTCTGTCCTTCTTTCCTACCATCCCTCCTTTCCTTCCTTCTTCCTCCCTTCCATCCATCCATCCATCCTTCCTTCCTTCTTCCTCCCTTCCTCTCTCCTTTCCTTCCTCCCTTCCTTCCTTGACTCGAGGACAACAGGAGGGTTAACTCTACATGTTATCATATTATTTTATACATTGCTCTTCTGTCTGTTTCTGCCTCCTGTCAGCTTGAGTGATGCTGCTTCTCTCTTCCTCCACCTTCCACTGGGGATCTGTTGTTTTTAAATCAGACCTTTTCTTTTTTTATATTGTTGTTTTTTTTACATTTTTTTTCCTTCCTCCTGACTCAGCCCGATGTGAATTACTAATGAGTATGTTTTCTTTACCTCTGGGCAGCTCTGGGAACAGCTGGCCGCAGAGTGGGCTGATCAGTATGCACGAACCTCTTCATCCTGCCTTTTATTTCGTGGAGTTTTTACTTTTTAAATTGGTCGGTTCAGCCTTGGAAAGCGTTGTGAAATCAGCCTCTGGGGTTTCACGACTCCACATTACGTGAATTAGAGCCTCTGTTAGCTAACCTGGGTGACGAATTGTTTATGCTAAGTTTAGGTATAAACTGATGGAGGAGCATCTCGGGGGGAAAGAATAGATAGTTTGTAAAGTCCACGTTTTCCATCGACCTCTGAGCGTCACGGCAACAGTGCAAAAAATCAGTTTACATCATCCTTTATCATTGTATATGATTATTTTAATGGTTTTCTTCAATCGTACTTCACAGCTGAATGATTTGTTTGGACACCTGAGAGACACAGCAGTCATATAAAGATGTTATAACCAACATGATAGCAATCAGTGGTCTATATTTAAACATCCAGTAGACATGGAGAGACATTAAAGGCATCAAGTTGACATATTTCTGGTCACCTGATGAGTCTTTTTTTCAATATTCGCTCTCCTTTTAGCTCAGATTTGGTCCCCACCAGCTAACTGAGAAACAACCCTCAAAGTCTGCCTTAAGATTCATTACTGGAGATATTTATAACAACAGTAATAATAAGAATAATAATGATAATGATAAGTTAAATTTATATAGTGCCTTTCACAGAGCCAATAAATGTTCGGGGGAAAAGGTTCATCCCTTATCCCGACCTTGGCTTCTGATTCTGGGGTGACTGATGTTGTTTCAGGCACCCCCACCCCCCTCTTGAGGTCCACTGAGGTCCAAAACTGCTTAAATTTTGGACGAGAACACTGACGTTGCTTTGCACAGGCTTTCATTGGCGGACGTCATGTTTACATTGGCTACTGTTTTTTTATGGTACACATGATTATATTCTGTACCATAATGGTTGGATGTGATACTGACTGGTATTTCTTTATCTATAAAGCTCTAATGGGAAATTTACCCAGATAGACTTTACTATCTTTACAGACTCGATCTACTGACCGGCTTTTACTTCATATTCCACAAGTTCAGTCGCCCTCAATGATCTCTTGAGTATAATTGAGTATAATTAAAGGTACTACCACTACTACTATTACTACTATTACATATCAAGCTCTTTAGCTTCCAAATGTTTCTTTCTCCATTGCCCAGTCTCTACCTTTGTTTGTGGTTTTGTGTCGTGGCAGGCAGGTTGGAAAACACAAATGGGCAAAAGGACAAAAGCTTTTACTAACAAGTAGTGTTGTAGTTAAGACCACACCAACCGAGACCAGAGAGTACTGAGACCGAGACCAAGACATTACCGAGACCAGAGAGTACCGAGACCGAGACGAGACCGAGACAAGACCAAGACATTACCGAGACCAGAGAGTACTGAGACCGAGACCAGAGAGTACCGAGACCGAGACCAGAGAGTACCGAGACAGAGACAAGACCGAGACATTACCAAGACCAGACAGTACCGAGACCGAGACGAGACCGAATCCAAAAGTTATTAGCTGTTTTTGAGAGGGTCCTTTTTCACTCTCCACAGCCTATCAGCGGTGGTCTTGACCAGTCTCATTAAAAAAAACAGAGTCCTCCCAGTCGGAGACCGAGACAAGACCAAGAACCTCAAAAAATGGTCTCGAGACCAAGACCGATCTCGTGTAACACTACTAACAAGGATTATTACAAATTTATTTAGAGACTTTGCAACAAAAGTGAAGCATCAACTGAATCTTGTAGCCTTGTCTTGAAGATGAACTCTGTCTCAAACTCTAGTATTATTATTGTAGTCTACAGTAGTCTGAGCTCACAGTGACAAGCAGAGCTCCTGGGTCAAGAAGCAGGAAGTACTGGTTGGTTTTTTTGGGTTATATGCCAGTTCCTTTTTTATTTTGATCCTCGCTTGTTCCTGAAATTGTTCCTGTCCACCATCATGAAGGCTGTTCCTGTGTGTTTATTTCTGCTCTGAGGAGCGAAGAGGAGAAGTCCCCAAGGATGCTTGAGAAAGGATGCATGAGACCGGAGGAGGAGGAGGAGGAAGAAGAGGAGGAGGAGGGGGAGGAGGAGGGGGAGGGTTTTTTAAGGTATTTTTTGACCAAAGCATGTCAGATACTTTTTATTAAAACCCCGGGGAATCGTGTTAACTTATGTAGAAGAGGTTTAATACGACCTTTTTAACATTATAACTCCTCATATATTTCAGTCTCTGCAGAGATTCAAACCCATTTCTTTCTCTCTCTCTCTCTCTCTCTCTCTCTCTCTCTCTCTCTCTTTCTTTTTCTCTCTTGCGTTGTGAATTTGCAGCCTGCAGCACCTGACCCGCTGCGTTTCATGTGTTTTTACGGGCTCGACGAGTTATGGCAACACACTTTAACAGCTAATCTGTAGCAAGCTTGCCCCTGCTAGCCCCCGCAGTGCTCCTGCTTGCTCAACCACACGGAAAGTTTTAGAGCCCCATTATGATGCTCTATCAAGCTCCTCATATTGCTAGAAGGTCAAGGGCACTTTATATGAAGGATGTGAAATCTGCCTGATATTATAAGAGGGCTGAGATGGATAAAAGAGAGAGAGAGAATGAGAAAAAAAGAGAGAGAGAGAGTAATTTCCTTCCTCAGGTTTCCTATAAAGAGACGATCTCACCTTTCCTTTCATGCTGGGAGGTTTATGGGCGGCCGGGGAGCTGTAATTGGTGGCTGACAGGGCCGCGCTTTGAGGCGGCGAAACCACAGGTGATGGTAATCTGCTCGGATCTCATGGCACACACACATACATACATGTGGCTGAAGATGCAATGTCGCCTCACACACACACACACACACACACACATACACACACACATACACACACACACACACACACACACACACACACATACAGACACACACACACACACACACACACACACACACACATATACACACACATACACACACACACACACACACACAATCGAGCCACATGTTCTAATGTTTTGTGGTGCCTTTGAGGGATCGGGAATAATGAGTTTTGTATTCTCAATAGAATAATAAAAAATAAAAAAAAACTCTTTCTTCCTTCTTTCCTCCCTCCATCCCCTTTTCTTCCTTCCTTCTGTCCTTCCTTCCTTCCTCCCTCCCTCCCTCTTTCCTTCCTTCCCTCCTTCCTTCCTTCTCTCTTTCTTTCCTCCCCCTTACCTTCCTCCCTTCCTCCTTTCCTTTCTTCCTTTTTCCTTCCTTCCTCCCCCCCTCCTTCCCTTCTTTGCTTCCTTCTTCCTCCCTTCCTCCCTTCTTTGCTTCCTTCTTCCTCCCTTCCTCCCTCCTTTCCTTCCTTCTTTCCTTTCCTCTCTTCCTTCCATCTCTCCTTCCTTCCTCCCTTCCTCCTTTCCTTCCTTCCTTTCTTCCTTCCTTCCTTCCTCCTTTCCTTGCTTCCTTCTTTCTCCCTTCCTACCTTCCTTCCTCCTTCCCTCCTTTGCTTCCTTCTTTCTCCCTTCCTCCTTTCCTTTCTTCCTTCTTCCTTCCTTCCTACCTTCCTTCCTCCTTCCCTCCTTTGCTTCCTTCTTCCTCCCTTCCTCCCTTCCTCCCTTCCTCCCTTGACTCGAGGACAACAGGAGTTTTAAGTCTTCAAATCTTGGAGCAAAAATGGAGCAATAATTTCCCCAAAATTTGAATGATAGTCTTCTTTCTTCTTCTTCCTCCTCCATATTTCGTATCAGCGTGATGAACCATTGAATCACTCTGATCAACGTCTGCTTATATAACCGACCCTGTGAAGGTGCAGCAGCATGTTGGCACACATTCCTCTCTCTCTCTCTCTCTCTCTCTCTCTCTCTCTCTCTCTCTCTCTCTCTCTCTCTCTCTCACACACACAGGTGATGTAATCCGAGTTATCCTCATGGCATATAAGGTATAAACCCATAGACTGCATATTAAAGATGGATTTAGTGATTTAGTGAGGTGTGATGTAACCTCTTATGGTCATTTAAAGTCAGTAGATTCCACATTAGGACTGAGAATATCAAACTCTGCACCCTTGGGCTACTTTAATGCTAATAGGCCAGGTCTTCCTTCCTTTCTTTCCTTCCTTCTTTCCTTTCCACCCTTCATTCCTTCTCTCCTTCCTTCCTTCCTTCCTACCTTGTTTCCTCTTTTCCTTCTTTCTTCCTTCCTTCCTCCATCCCGTTTTCTTCCTTTCTATCTGTCCTTCCGCTCTCCCTCCTTCTCTCTTTCTTTCCTTCCTCTCTCTTTACTCCCTTCCTCTTTTTCCCTCCTTCCTTCCTTCCTTTCCTTCCTTCTTTCCTTCTTTCCTCTGTCCTTCTTTCCTTCTTTACTTTCCTCGCTTCCTTCCTTCTCTCCGTCTTTCCTTCCTCCCTTCCTTCTTTCCTCCCTCCATCCCCTTTTCTTCCTTTCTGTCTGTCCTTCCTCCCTCCCCCCTTCTCTCTTTCTTTCCTCCCGCCTACTCTCCCCCTTCCCTTCTTTCCTCTGTCCTTCCTTCCTACCTTCCTTCCTTCCCCCTTTACTTCCTTCTTTCCACCCTCCATCCCCTTTTCTTCCTTTCTATCTGTCCTTCCTCTCTCCCTCCTTCTCTCTTTCTTTCCTTCCTCTCTCTTTACTCCCCTCTACCTTCCCACCTTCCTTCTTTCCTCTGTCCTTCTTTACCTCCTTCTTTCCTTCCTTCCTTCCTCCCTTCCTTCTTTCCTCCGTCCATCCCCTTTTCTTCCTTTCCATCTGTCCTTCCTCCCTCCTCTCTTCTCTCTTTCTTTCCTTCCTCTCTCTTTACTCCCCCCTACCTTCCCACCTTCCTTCTTTTCTCTTTCTTCCTTCCTTCTGTCCTTCCTTCCTTCCTCCCTCTCTCCCTCCCTCCCTCCCTCCCTCCTTCTTTCTTTCCTTCCCTCCTTCCTTCTTTCTCTCCTCCTTCCTTCCTTCATATATATATTTTTTAATATTCTGCTCAGCAGTTTAACGGCTGAGATTTGGAAACATGATGACATCACTAAAAAAAAAAAGAGATGAGAGGTGAGCGGTTAGACCAGAGGTGTCAAACTCATTTTCATTCAAGGGCCACATACAGACCAATTTGATCTCATGTGGGCCAGATCATTAAAAAGATAAAGGAAGGAAGGAAGGAAGGAAGGAAGGAAGGAAGGAAGGAAGGAAGGAAGGAAGGAAGGAAGGAAGGAAGGAAGGAAGGAAAGAAGGAAAGAAGGAAGGAAATAAGAAGGGAAGGAAGGATGGAAAGACAAAAGGAAGGAGGGAAGAAAGGTAGGAAGGACAGATGGAAGAAAGGGAGATAGGAAGGAAGGATGGATGGAAGGAAGGACAGAAGGAAGAAAGGGATGGAAGGAAGAACAGAAGGAAGAAAGGAACGAACTAACGAAGAAAGCAAAGAAAGGAAGGTAGGAAGGAAGGACAGATGGAAAGAAGGAGATAAGGAAGGTAGGGAGGAAGGACAGATGGAAGGAAGGACAGATGGAAGGAAGAAAGGAACGAAGGAACGAAGAAAGGGAGGAAGGAAGGACAGATGTAAGGAAGAAAGGAACGAAGAAAGGTAAATAGGAAGGAAGGTAGGAAGGACAGATGGAAGGAAGGAAAAGAAGACAGGAAGGAAAGTGGGCCGGATTGGACTCCTCGGCGGGCCGGTTCTGGCCCACAGGCCGCATGTTTGACACCCCTGGGTTAGATGATCGGACAGCTTTATAAGGAGAAGACGGTCACACATGTACACATCGTAATTAATGGAAAATTTGTACAGATATGGTAAAAATCATATTTCACAACCCAACAGCAGCTCCAGTGTGATCATAAAAAAGAAAAGTAGGTTTTTATCACAGCTGTAAATCTCATTATCGTTATCATGTGTCAGATTCACTTCTCCTCAGCTGTTGGCAGACTTTTTAACCCTCCTGTTGTCCTCTAGGCAAGGAAGGAAGGGAGGGAGAGAGGAAGGAAAGAGGGAAGGAAGGAAGGAGGGAGGAAAGGAGGGAGAGGGACGGAAAAGGGGGAGGAAGGAAGGAAGGAGGGAGGAAAGAAGGAAGAAGGAAGGAAAAGGGGGAGGAACGAAGGAAGGCAGGAAAGGAAGGATGAAGGAAGAAGGAAGGAAAGGGGGGAGGAAGGAAAGAGGGAAGGAAGAAGGAAGGAAAGAGGGAATGAAGGAAGGAAGGAAGAAGGAAGGGAAGGGGGAAGGCAGGAAAGGAGGAAGGCAGGAAAGGAGGAAGGGAGGAAGAAAGGATGGGAGGAAAGGAGGGAGGAAAGAAGGAATGAAGAAGGAAGGAAAAGGGGGAGGAAGGAAGGAGGGAAGGCAGGAAAGGAGGGATGAAGGAAGAAGGGGAGGGATGAAGGGAGGAAGGGAAAAAGGAAGGAAAGGAGAGAGGGAAGGAAGGAAGGACTGAAGAAGGAAGGGTAGGGGGGATGGAAAGAAGGAAGGAAGGAAAGGAGGGAGGGAAGGAAGGAAGGACAGGAGGGAGGAAAGAAGGAAGGAAGGAAGAAAGAGGATTGAGGAAGGAAAAAATGAAGGGAGGAAAGAAAGAGAGAAGGAGGGAGGAAGGAACAGATGGGGTCAATTTGACCCGGGAGGACGACAGGAAGGTTAAAACTAGTATAATGTTTCCGTGTATCTGGGTGAAGGAAGGAAAGGAGGGAGGAAGGAAAGAGGGAAGGAAGGAAGGAAGGAAGGTTAAAACTGTGTATCTGTGTGATGAGACAGTTGGAGGTTGGCAGCGTTTGACGGACAGCTGAGATACTCTCTGAAAACGTGGCGAGATGCATTTAACGCCTCTTTAATACAAGTCATGATGCCAGTAAGAGTGTGTGTGTGTGTGTGTGTGTGTGTGTGTGTGTGTGTGTGTGTGTGTGTGTGTGTGTGTGTGTGTGTGTGTGTGTGTGTGTGTAGTGTTATTTGATATTTGTGTGAAAGTGGTTGAAGAAAATAAGACTTCTTTTTTAAATTATCTCAGTGTTTCTCCATTTATCACCTCCTTCCTCCTTTCCTTTCCTTCCTCCCTCATCCTCTCTTTCTTTCCTCCCCCTACCTACCTACCTTCCTTCCTTATTTCCTTCCTTCCTTCCTTCTCTCCTTCTTTCCTTCCCTCCTTCCTCTTTTCCTTTCTCCCTCCCTCCTTCTTTCCTTCCTTCCTCCCTTCCTCTTTTCCTTTCTCTCTCCCTCCCTCCTTCCCTCCCTCCCTCCTTCCTTCTTTCCTCCCTCCCTCCTACCTTCCTTATTTCCTTCCCTCCTTCCTTCTTTCCTTTCCTTCCTCCCCCTACCTTCCTCCCTTCCTTCTTTGCTCTGTCCTTCTGTCCTTCTTTCCTTCCTTCCTCCCTTCCTCTATTTCTTTCTCCCTCCCTCCCTCCATCCTTCCTTCTTTCCTCTGTCCTTCCTTCCTTCCTTCCTTCCTTCCTTCCTTCCTCCCTCCCTCCCTCCCTCCTTATTTCCTTCCCTCCTTCCTTCTTTCCTTTCCTTCCTCCCCCTACCTTCCTCCCTTCCTTCTTTGCTCTGTCCATCTGTCCTTCCTCCCTGCCTTCCTCCTTCCTTCCTTCCTTATTTCCTCCGTCCTTCCTTCCCTCCTTCCTTCCTTCCTTCCTTCCTTCCTTCAAGGATGAAAAACAGCAACTTTCTAACGCTTGGCTTTAAAAATCGGATGTTTTTTGGAGTGAAACTGGCAATAATGGGAATAATGGGAATATTGGGAATAATGGGCGTAATGAGGAGGCTCACCTGAGTGTTAGTGCTTGTGTCCAGCAGCAGGAAGCTCTGACCTCATCTCTGGCGAGGACTCAGACCCTGCAGCTAACAGCAGATGTCCTCTCCTCTCTTCTCCTCTTCTCCTCCTCTCCTCTTTCGCCTTCTCTCGTTTCATGCTCTTGGCTCTCCATCCATCTCTGCTCTTTTTTTTTTACTGCCTTATTTCTCCTTTTTTTTTTTTTTTTTAACATCGTTCTGACTCAGTGTCTCTCTACATCCAACTTTACGTCATCCATTCTTCTATCTGTGCCTTATTCTTTTCCTCCGCCTAGCCTTATCCCTCCATTCCTCTCATTTTTTTCTGTATCGCTGTCATTATTGTGGTGAGGTTTGGTTTGGTTAACCTTCTTTCCTCCCTTCCTTCCTTCCTTCCTTCCTTCCTTCCTTCCTTCCTTCCTTCCTTCCTTCCTTCCTTCCTTCTTTCCTTTTCTTACTCCCTCTGTCTTTCTTTCCCTCCTTACTTCTTTCATTTCCTTCCTCCGTCCTTCTCTCTTTCTTTCCTCCCCTTTCTTCCTTCCTTCCTTCCTTCTTTCCTTTCTCCCTCCCTCTGTCCTTCTTTCCTTCCTTCCTTCCTCCCTTCCTCTTTTCCTTTCTCCCTCCCTCCTTCCTTCTTTCCTCCCTCCCTCCTACCTTCCTTATTTCCTCCATCCTTCCTTCCTTCCTCCCCCTACTTTCCTCCCTTCCTTCTTTGCTCTGTCCTTCTGTCCTTCCTCCCTCTCTTCCTCTTTACCTTTCTCCCTCCCTCCCTCCTTGCTTCTTTCTTCCCTCCCTCCTACCTTCCTTCCTTCCTTTCCTGCCTCCCTTTCCTGCCTCCCTCCTTCCTTCCTTTCCTGCCTCCTTCCTTCCTCCCTTTCCTGCCTCTCTTCCTTCCTCCCTTCCTTCCTTGAAGGTAAAAGCTTTGAATCATGTACATCCAACAAATTTTACGACTCCAATTCATGAAAGTGAAAGAAGAGACACACACTCGTTAAATCAGCTTCACCTTTATTGTCTCTGAAAGGAGATTTGTCCGTCTTGCATTCAGGGAAAAGTACCAGAGAGACAATTCTGCCAAAGTGACGCCTGGTTACAACAGTTGTTCTGCCACGAGAGGAAATGAACTAATGAGGAGTGAAAAGGAATCCATCTTCTGACGTCTGTACGGCAGAAACGTGATATGTCAAGCAGCCAAATACCTCTGTCACACACGATAAAGAGCTCTAAAAGACCAGCAGGCTGTTAGATGACTAGTACATGGCAGAGAAAGTCATTTTTAAACACTTGGGAGGAGGAGAGTGTGTGAGTGTGTGAGTATGATTGTGTTAGTTATATTCGTTTGAATAAAAACTCTGTAAATCATGAAGTATCAGCTGGTATATTTGTGCAGAGCTGGAAGTTGCATGCTCTCTTTTGGTTTTGCAGCAACGCCTTTTTTTGACTGCTTAAAAATAAGAGTAGGTTGTAGCTTAACCCTCCTGTTGTCCTCATGTCACGGGAGGAAGAAGGAAGGAAGAGAGGGAGGGAGTAAGGAAGAAGGAAGGAAGGAAGGAAAGGAGGGAGGGGAGGGAAGGAACAAAGGAAGGAAGGAAGGAAAGAAGGGAATCTAAATTGGATTTTGCATTCTGCGCATGCTCGAGAATTCCCTCTGGTGACGTCAAAATAACTGGTAGTGGTTGCCGGGGAAACGTTAAACAATGTAGTGTTTTTGCCGGTTCATGATCAACCAAGTGCAAGAATTGAATATATTAAAATTTATGGATGGGTGCAAGATGAGTTTGTTCAGATAGTTTGTTGTTGCTGTGAAGTAGAGGTAAACAGGAAGTGCATGGCTCTTTGATGAGAGGGCTACAGCGCCACATAGCGTAACGGAGTCAGCCATGCTCCGGCCATTTATCCGATTCTCTGAACGGCACGTATACTCAGACAAGTGATCCGGTCTTATGAATACGATCAGAAATTCATTTTTTTTTTGCTGCATGTAAACGTTCTGACTGGTTTAAAGTAGATCTTCAAATGACAGTAACATCGTTTATCGTGATTATTTCTGAGACAATATATCATCCACCAAAATGAGATATCATGGCCTAAATAAAAAACTAGGGCTGTCAGCGTTAACGTGTTAATCGCGATTAGATTAATGCAATCCATAACGCTTTTTTTTTAAAATCGCATTTTAATGTTGCAAGCCTTTTTGTCCCTTCTCCTCCCCCGTAGACGGCTCCTCTAGCTGTAGCGCTATGCTTTGAAGTGGCCTCCTGCAGTAAACCTACCGCGCTGATGGAAAGTAAGAGAGCTACTGGACTTTTGAACGGCTTGTTTAACTTTAAAACACTTCCAGACGCTTCAGTTGACAAGTCAAAAGTAAAATGCAACCTGTGTCAAACGGAGTTTAACTACCACCGGAGTACGTGGAGTTTGAGTTAGCACCTCCACGCTAAACACCCAGGTGCAGCCAAGCCAGCCTCAGCTCCACCAAAGGACCATTTTGGAGTGTGGGAGTCGCAGCAGAGCCGTGATTGATTCCCAGTTAAGACACTCTGGTAAGAAATGCTTTACATTATGGGCTTAAAACTGCCTTCAAATGGAAAATAACAGGATTTTAAACATGCAATTCAAAACGTGATTAATCGTGATTAACTATGAAAATTATGCGATTAATCTCGATTAAAAAAATAATCGTTTGACAGCCCGATAAAATACATAAAAAACACAAGATGTAAATATCATATAAGTAAATTTAATCTGAATGCAGCTTTAAGAGGTTTTGAGACTTCACTGGTCAAGATCATGTATATATACAAGTCAAGTTATTGGTTAAATTAATAGTTATTGTGTTCCTCAATCAGGCTCCTCAATCAAACACAGATCAACCGATCATATTATCATCACATGCGTTGCTCCCTCGGCAGCTCCGACCAATCAGAGTCCTCCCTTTGCCGTCGGTCAAAGGTCTCATTGTGCTGCGACTTGTTATTAAGCGGCTGAGAGCGGCTGATCTGTCCTAAGCCCGGCGCTGCGTTCAAAGACCTCTGATTAAATTAGCTTTGCCAATGAGCTCACTGTGCACACTTTAATTCCCAACTTTCGGACTAATCTAATTAGCTTTATTCTGGTTCGACCCGCTCGCTCGACCTAAAGGGGTTTACACACACACACACACACACACACACGCAGACACACACACACACACACACACACACACACACACACACACACACACACACACACACACAAATTGACACACAGTGAGCTTAAGCAGTTTTTTATTCAATTAAGTCAAAAAGTAGGGGAAGGATCCTCTGCTGTGGATCGAATCGAAAGAGTGTATTGTGTGTGTGTGTGTGTGTGTGTGTGTGTGTGTGTGTGTGTGTGTGTGTGTGTGTGTGTGTGTGTGTGTGTGTGTGAGAGAGAGAGAGATTGTGTGTGTGTGTGTGTGTGTGTGAGAGAGAGAGAGAGAAGTAGATAGATAGATAGATTGTGTGTGTGTGTGTGTGTATGTGTGTGTGTGTGTGTGTGTGTGTGTGTGTGTGTGTGTGTGTGTGTGTGTGTGTGTGTGTGTGTGTGTGTGTGTGTGTTTTCATTGCAGAGGTTCTGCTCCTCATCATATGGTATGATGTCTCTGATCTGTTAGCGCGGAGGCTGCTGAATGCTTCTTTGTGGTTCTTTTAGTTGCTGACTCAGCTCTTAAACTCTTAAACTGAGAGTGGAGGTAAAGTCTCGTGGTGGGTTTCTTTTACAGGAGACTCTTTTACTGTGAAGGATTTCTACAGATTGTTAAAGCTGCATACTGATAAACCTTTAATGACATCTAATACACATCTTCTATTATATTCCCTTTCTGCAGTATCTATGCATGGCAGCTATTATGGTAAACATAAGAGTGACATATTGTATTATTCACGTCATAATATGAGTCTGGTCTGATTAAAGATTTATTATTCCATCTTTAGCCCCCAGGGTGCAGGTTGATTTTAAAAACAACAACATGTAAAATAACATTCTTTAAAAGAAAGAAGAGAAAATATATAAATAATAATAATTATAATAATTTAAAAAATATAATAAAATAAAAAAATAAAATAAAATAAATATATAAATATAAATATAATAATAATAATAATAATAATTTTAAAGTATAATAAAATAAAAAAATAAAATAAAATAAATACATAAATATAATAATAATAATAATAATAATAATGATAATAATTTAAAAAATATAATAAAATAAAAAATAAAATAAAATAAATACATAAATATAATAATAATAATAATAATAATAATAATAATAAAAAATATAATAAAATAAAAAATAAAATAAAATAAATACATAAATATAATAATAATAATTATTATAATAATTTAAAAAATATAATAAAATAAAAAAATAGAATAAAATAAAAAATAGAATAAAATAAATACATAAATATAATAATAATAATTATTATAATAATTTAAAAAATATAATAAAATAAAAAAATAAAATAAAATAAATACATAAATATAATAATAATAATTATTATTATTATTATTATAAAATAAAAAATCACATCTGTCCAAATGAGATATGAAACTTCCTCCCAAAGGTGGTTTCAATCTGGTTTGCAAAAATAAGATCTCATGTCTCATCTCAGACTTCATAAGTCTAGATGGGCTAAAAATCAGATTTTGGCTTCCAGTGTGAACGCAGCCTTAGATACTGTGATCACATTTTAGGGCCTAACCTTAACTCTAACTCTAACCCTTTTAATGGGAGCAGCTCATCCAGCTATTACGGTAAAAGTGAAAGCAAAAGACTCGACTATCAGTGAGATACACACGGAGTAAAGAGGAGAGATAGAGAGGTAGAAGATAAGAGGAAGCTGTCTCACATGGCGTCCTCCAAGAAAAGGAAAGTAAAGCCGATGAAAGTAAAGATTTGAATCCAGAATGAACAGAAAGCTTCATGTTCATCCTTCCAGAGGCCAGTGAGAGGCTCGTGTGTCTCATATGTTCATTATTAAAAACAGCAATGTTAAGCGGCGCTATGAGACAAAGCACAACACTTTGGAACAAACATACAAACTCAGATCAGCAGCGAGAGCTCAGAGAAGAGAGCTGGTTTACGTTAAAAGTTAAAAGGGATTTTTTTTCCCTAGTCTTCTAAAACTAAACACTTTATGTAAGAAGCACATAAAAGCTCTCTGTAATAACATCTTTATTTGATTTAAGAAAAGAAAACATATTTATCTTATTCTTATTTTATTCTTATTTTATTTATTTATTTGAAGTTGAGTGTAAATACTAATAAATTAATTCTACTGTATTTGTTTGACAGTCTATAATCTGCCCACTAGACACAGATGCTGATGGACTACAATGCTACTTCAAGGTCATAAATGTATTTCTAAAAAAGGTGTAAAAAGCATTTCAACCATTTAGATTTGAATTGTGGAGCTAGGCTTCACAAACTGTGTTTCAACATTTCTGTGTTCAGGATTTAGTGATTAGCATAAACCCGCCCCTGCTGCTGTAGAGGTAGAAATACATTCAGCACACACTACTACTACTACAGTCTACAGTTAGCCAGTTAGCTGAGTTAGCCGCCAAGCTAGCCGCTGAGTTAGCCGCCAAGCTAGCCGCTGAGTTACCCTCCAAGCTAGCAGCTGAGTTAGCAGCAGAAAGCTCTCAGTCGTAGCGTCCATGTTTCTGGTAGAGGTGGTGACTTTGATTGACAGGTGACACAACTTTGAAGCCTAATTTCATATATTTGGGGATTTTTTTAATCATTCAAATTTGGCAGGGTGGTTAACAACACACTTTTCTGTGGTATGTCAAACTCAGAACACATATTTATTCTTACTTTACACAGACTTTAACCCTTATACTTACTGATCATATTTGGGTATTAACACAGTATCCCCTCATAATTAGTCCCTATGCATAATTAATAAATAGAAAATACAAAATTCTTAATGATGCCTTCAGACAGCAGATAGCAGACCTATAGTTTTCACATTTTTTGTTCATGAAGAAAGAATATTTACAATCACTCTATATCAGAGGTGTCAGATGGAAGGAACGAAGGAAGGAAAAAAGAATGAAAGAAAGGGAGGAAGGACAGATGGAAGGAAGGGGGAAGGAAGGAAGGAAGGAAGGAAAAGAAGACAGGAAGGAAGGAAGGAAGGAAGAAAGAAAGAAAGGGTGGAAGGAAGGAAGGAAAAGAAGACAGGAAGGAAAGATGGAAGGAACGAAGGAAGGAAAGAAGAAAGAAAGAAAGGGAGGAGGACAGATGGAAGGGAGGAAGGAAGGAAAGAAGGAAGTAAGGAAGTGGGCCGGTTTGGACTCCTCGGCGGGCCAGTTCTGGCCCACAGGCCGCATGTTTGACACCGCTGCTCTATATGATGGTCCAACGTTGGAGAACATAATGCTCTCAGTGAATAATGATGATGGATAAACAGGATTTTTGACCTGTGGTCTTTTGAATTTGTGAATAAATATGAGTCAATCACTACATCGCCGTCCAAGCCTGTGTATCAGCTCCAAGAGAATATTTTTAGAAAGTTGAAATATTTCCATCCATCGTTGAATCTTCAGGGTCACATGAGGAGAAGTCATCACATTTCTGGCTAAAAGGAAAGTTTTTTAACCCTCCTGTTGTCCTCAGGTCAAGGAAGGACAGAAGGAAGGAAAGGAGTAAGGAGGAAAAGAGGAAGGAAGTAAGGAAGGAGAAGGAAGGAAGGAAGGAAAGAAAGGAGTAATGACTCCCTCCTTACTCCTTTCTTTCCTTCCTTCCTTCCTTCCTTCCTTCCTTCTCTCCTAAATTCCTTCCTCTTTTTTTCATCCTTCCTCCTTTCCTTCCTTCCTTCCTTCCTTCCTTCCTTCCTTCCTTCCTTCCTTCCTTCCTCCTTTCCTTCCTCCCTCCCTCCCTCCCTCCCTCAAAAAAAGAGGAAGGAATTTAGGAGAGAAGGAAGGAAGGAAGGAAGGGGGAAGCAAGGAAGGAAAGGAGGAAGGAAGGAAGGAGGAAGGAAAGGAGGAAGGAAACAAGGAAGGAAAGGAATAAGGAAGGAGGGAGAAAGGAGGGAGGAAGGAAAGGAGGAAGGAATCAAGGAAGGAAAGGAGTAAGGAAGTTTCATTTTTCCTTCCGTCTTCCCCTCCTCCCCTCTTTCTTTGCTTCTTTCCTCCTTCCTTTCCTCCCTCCCTCCCTTCCTTCCTTCCTCCCATAGTACAATGTGCAAACTATCTTCAAAAGTACATTTCTTTCCACACGAATGCAACAGCTATGCTCACAACACCTGTCTTTTTTTTCCTTCCTTACTTCCTCCCACCCTTTCTTCCTTTCTTCCATCTGTCCTTCCTTCCTCCCTTTCTTTCTTTCTTTTTCCTTCTTTCCTTCCTTCCATCTGTCCTCCCTTCCTTCTGTCCTTCCTTCCTCCCTTTCTTTCTTTCTTTTTTCCTTCTTTCCTTCCTTCCTTCCTTCCTTCCTTCCTTCCTTCCATCTGTCCTTCTTTTCCTTCCTTCCTTCCTGTCTTCTTTTCCTTCCTTCCTTCCTACCTCCGTTCTTACTCCTTCCTTCTTCCCTTCCTTCCTTCCTTTCTCCCTCCCTCCTTACTCCTTTCCTTCCTTCCTTTCTTTCCTCCCTCCCTCCTTACTCCCTTCCTTCCTTCCTCCTCCCTTCCTTCTGTCCTTCCTCCCTTCTGTCCCTCCTCCCTTTCCTTCTTTCTTTCTTTTTTCCTTCTTTTCCTTCCTTCCTTCCTTCCTTCCTTCCTCTCCTTCTTTTTTTTTTAATAGTACAATGTGCAAACTATCTTCAAAAGTACATTTCTTTCCACACGAATGCAACAGCTATGCTCACAACACCGTGGAGTCAAATAAAATCGAACCCTGTGAGGAGCAGTTGAAGGGCGGCGTTGAAAGGCTATTGAGTAACGTCAGATATGTAGTGAAGCTGATGGAGGTGAAAAAGTCAAAATTTCAACATGTTTTTTTGGAAATACAAAGTTTTGGTACAAGAGCTCGTTCCAATGTACTTTCAAGAAAGCTAAAGTGCAAAAAAAAAAGTGATTCTGTAGAAAAACTTAAGAGTGAGAAATAATTATAATTTCCTACATCCAGTGAAGTAGCCTCATTTTTCAGGCCAGATGATTACAGCAGCAGCACTAAACTGTTTGTTTGTTCACGTCTGGTTTCCACCACGACGAAAAAAAACCCCGAACACAGAGTCCATTTATTCTCTTTGACTCGGTTTTAAAGCTTTAACTCGTTTTCTCAGAGATAATTTTGGCCTAAAGAGATAATTTATGAACTGAAATAACCTCTGATTCAGACTTACTTTGCAAGTTTTTAACTTTTGTGTACTCCGTTGCCGTGCTGGTCGTCAAGGTAAACTGCTGGAAAATGGGCCCAATTTTTTTAAGGTAACAAAGGAGAGTCACTGTTAGGGACCGAGGTAGTGAGGTAATGAGGTAATGAGGAGACAGGAGTGTAGATTTTTGAAATAGGGGGTTTATTTACCTTAAAATAAACTTTGACTAAAGACAAACTTAATAACCAGTCTCATAAAACAGGTCAATGAAAGATCGTTAACCCAATATAATGACGTAAGGAAACACACATTTGCGTCAGTGACAAATAAAGATTGACACAATGAAATGACATTTGCACCATTTTTTAAAAAAAAAACAAAAGTAAGACTGAATGCTACTGAAAATGTCAAGTGGTGTAACCACGAAAGAATATTTTATCAACCTGCACTGTATTTCATTGGAAGGAAGGAAGGAAGGAAGGAAGGAAGGAGAACAGAAGGAAGGAAGGAAGGTAAGGAAGGAGTTAGGAGGGAGGGAGGAAAGGAAGGAAGGAGTTAGGAGGGAGGGAGGAAAGGAAAGGAAGGAAGGAAGGAAGGAAAGGAGTAAGGAGGAAGGGAGGAAGGAAGGAAGGAAAGAAGGAAGGAAGGAAAGGAGTAAGGAAGGAAGGAAAGGAAAGGAGTAAGGAAGGAGGGAGGAAGGAAGGAAATGAGTAAGGAGGGAGGAAAGATGGAAAGATGGAAGGAAAAGAACACAGGAAGAAAAGTGGGCCAGATTGGACTCCTTGGCGGGCCGGTTCTGGCCCACGTGCCGCATGTTTGACACCCCTGAACTAAATGCTACAAATTATTTCATGATTCAAATGATATAAAACCAACAAAAATACAAAATGATGCTGCTATTTTTTTGAATTGCTCGTCTTGCCGACCTTTTATTTATCAGTATCAGGATCTGAACTCAGTCCTCAGATGAATGTTTGAACAGTTGTCTTTGTCCCAGTTGTGTCTCTCATGTCGTGACTTGCGTAACGCTCGCTGACTCTGACAATAGAAGCTGCTTGAACGTCAGCCAGTAACCCAGTTTGTCCAAAAACCCTCCTGAGGGCGTCACACTGTCCCGGGTCAGCTGATAATACACTTAAAAAGTGTTCCTGTCTGTCCAAATCCCTGCAGGATGATCTCCAGAGGTCAGAACAATGAGAGCGGCTTAGAGAGCAGAGGAGCTGGCAGAGATCAGAGATATGAAGCTGGAGGATGTGAGTGAGAGTCAGCGGAGGGTTCACGACAAAATAAAAAAATAAAATACTGGAGGTCACTGGAGTAAGGAGGGAAGGAAGGAAGGAAGGAAGGAAGGAAGGAAGGAAGGACGGAAGGAAGGAAGGAAAGAAAGGAGTAAGGAGGGAGGGAGGAAAGGAAGGAAGGAAGGGAGGAAGGATAGAAGGAAAAAAGAAGGAAGGAGTAAGAAAGGAGGTAGAAAGGAAGGAAGGAAGGAGTAAGGAGGGAGGGAGAAAGGAAGGAAGGAAGGGAGGAAGGAAAGAAGGAAGGAGTAAGAAAGGAGGTAGGAAGGAAGGAAGGGAGGAAGGGAGGGAGGAAGGAAAGAAGGAAGGGAGGGAGGAAGGAAAGAAGGAAGGAGTAAGAAAGGAGGTAGGAAGGAAGGAAGAGAGGAAGGAAGGAAGGCTTAGAGAGGAGAGGAGCTGGCAGAGATCAGAGATATGAAGCTGGAGGATGTGAGTGAGAGTCAGCGGAGGGTTCACCACATCTTTTAGCTGTCATAAAAATAAAACATTAAAATACTGGAGGTCACTGGAGTAAGGAGGGAAGGAGGAAAAGACGGAAGGAAAGAAGGAAGGAAAGGAGGGAGGAGGGAGGGAGAAAGGAAGGAAGGAAAGGAGTAAGGAAGGAGGTAGGAAGGAAGGAAGGGAGTAAGGAGGGAGGGACGAAAGGAAGGAAGGAAGGGAGGGAGGGAGGAAGAAGGAAGGAAGGGAAGAAGGAAAGAAGGGAGGAAGGAAGGAAGGAAGGAAGGAAAGAAAGGAGTCAGGAGGGAGGGAGAAAGGAAAGAAGAAGAGCAAAGAAAGAGGGAAGGAGGGGAAGAACGAAGGAAAATTAAAGATAGAGTTAGGAAGGAAGGAAGGGAGGGAGGGAGAGAGGAAGGAAAGAAGGAAGGGAGGAAGCAAAGGAGTTAGGAGGGAGGGAGAAAGGAATGAAGGAGGGAGGAAGGGAGGAATGAAGGAAGGGAGAGAGGAAGGAAAGAAAGAAGGGAGGAAAGGAGTAGGTAGGGAGGAAGAAGCAAGGAAGGAAAGAAGAAACGGAGGAAGGAAGGAAGGAAATAAGGGAGGAAGGAAAGGAGGAAAATAAAAATACTAGAGGTCACTAGGGTAGCTCAGCTGTTTTTCCCAGCAGGTTAAGATGAGTCTTCTCCTCTGGTCACCGCTTTAGTTTCAATCTACACTCGCCATCAATGTTTGATGTAAAGAGGAGCTGGCAGCCATCACTATTTCTGTATGTATGTATAATTCAGGAAAAGAGCAGTGGAGGAATAAAAACAGGAGTGTGTGTGTGTGTGTGTGTGTGTGTGTGTGTGTGTGTGTGTGTATGTGTGTGTGTGTGTGTGTGTGTGTGTGTGTGTGTGTGTGTGTGTGTGTGTGTGTGTGTGTGACGGTGTGAAGTACAGGCCAGGCGTTCATTCCCGGACAGAAACGTAGCTCTGTTGTCTCTCCACGTGCTTTCTTTAGAGGAGGAGGGAGGAAGGAAGGTAGGGAGGGAGGAAGAAGGAAGGGGAAAGGAGGGAGGGAGGAAGGGAAGGGAAGGAGGAAGAAGGAAAGAAAGGATGGAGGAAGGAGAGAGAGGAAGGAAGAAGGAAGGAAAGGAGAGAGGAAGGAAGAGAGGAATAAGGAAGGAATGGAGGAAAAAGGAAGGAAAGGGGGGAGGAAGGAAGGAAGGAAGAAGGAAGGAAAGAAAGGAGGGAGGAAGGAAAGAAGGAAGAGAGGCAGAAAGACAGGAAAGAAGGAAGGAAGGAAGCAGGGAAGGAAAGGAGGGATGAAGGAAAGAGAGAAAGGGAGGAAAAAAGGAACAATTAAAAAAACAGACGGGGTGGATTTGACCCGGGAGGACGACAGGAGGGTTAACTCCGGCTCGAGTCAAGAGTTGAAGAAGTTTTCTATCGATGGTTGCCGAGCATCGACTGAGCTGGTTGCCGTGGAGTCTCTGAGGTAGTCGACTTTCATCTCAGAGATCCACAGTGAGGCTGTTAAATAAGTGATGAGGCAGCCGACGACTGTGGCCAGGCCTCATTATAGAGATAATCCATATCTGATATTATATTCACACACACACACACACACACACAGACACACACACACACACACACACACACACCACTTAGAGCAGCATGCTGTATGATGGGAGATAACAGCTGCAGTCAGTGAGACATACAGCGAGACGTCCGTGAAGCATCGCTAACTCAAAGAAAACAGGAAGGAAGGAAGGAAGGAAGGGAGGAAGGGAGGGAGGGAGGAAGGAAGGAAGGGAGGAAGGAAGGAAGGAAGGACAGAGGTAAGGGGGAAGGAAAGAAGGAGGGAGGGAGGAAAGAAGTAAGGAGGGAGGGAGGGAAGGAAGGAAGGAAAGGAGTAAGGAGGGAGGGAGGGAGGAAGGAAGGAAGGAAGGAAGGAAGGAAGGGAGGGAGGGAGGGAGGGAGCAAGGGAGGAAGGAAGGAAGGGAGGAAGAAGGAAGGGAGGAAGGAAGGAAAGGAGTAAGGAGGGAGGGAGGGAGGGAGGAAGGAAGGAAGGAAGGGAGGGATCTTTCCATCCACCCTTACTTCCTTCCATCTGTCCTTTCTTTTTTCTTTCTTTCTTTCATCTTTCCTTCCTTTCAACTGTCTTTCACTCCTTTCTTCCTTCCTTCCTTCTATCTGTCTTTCTTTTCTTCCTTCCTTCCTTCCTTCCTTCCTTCCTTCCTTCCTTCCTTCCTTTCTTTCCTGTCTTCTCCTCCTTCCCTTCTTCCTTCCATCTTTCCTTCCTTCCTTCCTTCCCTTTATTTTAATGATCTGGCCAACATGAGATCAAATTGGGCTGACACCTCTGAACTACAGTTTGCATGTAGGTACAACTTCAGTATTAAAGATCATTAAAAATCTACTTACCACTTACTTAATAATGAGGTAATGATGATGATGATGATGATGATGATGATGATGATGATGATGATGATGATGGAGACAACAAATGATGTTAATGATGCTGATTAATTATCTTTCCATCGATGGAGCTGATGAAGTTGACAGTGATGATGATGGTGGTGGTGTAGGTGTTAATGATAATAATAATAATAATGATGATGATGGTGATGATGATGATGATGATGGTGGTGGTGATGATGATGAAGAGTGAGTGTGAATGATTGGCTCTGTTTTTTTATGAATGCTAAATTAGCTCTCATTATGTGTCATAATTGGCGGCGGCTCTGTGTTCACATATGATTAATTACTCTAAATGAGGATTAGAAGTCTGCAATTACTCAGTGATAACACAAGCAGCCAGTTCTGATTGTAAGGGTTAATTATCCTGACCCGTGTGTGTGTGTGTGTGTGTGTGTGTGTGTGTGTGTGTGTGTGTGTGTGTGTGTGTGTGTGTGTGTGTATGTGTGTGTGTGTGTGTCTGTGTGTGTGTGTGTGTGTGTGTGTGTGTGTGTGTGTGTGTGTGTGTGTGTGTGTGGGACTTTTCCTATTAGGGGTTCTACTTCCCCTTTTTCCCTCAATGTCAATTAGGTGCCAGTTAATTCTTTATAAATGTCATTTACAAACGTCATATCTCCAAATAATCAAATGAAGCCGCAGACGACTCGTCCGTCTTTCTGCTTCTGTCCGTCCTTCTTTCTTCTTTCCTTCTTTCTTCCTCCCTTTTTCCTTCCTTTCTTCCTTTCTTTCTTCCTCCCTTCCATCCTTCCTTCCATCCTTCCTCCCTTCTTCCTTCCTCCTTTCTTTCATTCTTCCTTCCTTCTTCCTTCCTTCCTTCTTTCCTTCCCCCTTCCATCCATCCTTCCTTCTTCCTCCCTTCCATCCTTCCTTCTTTCTTTCCTTCATTCTTCCTTTTCTTCCTTCTTCCTCCCTTCCATCCTTCCTTCCTTTTTTCCTTCCTTCTTCCTCCCTTCCATCCTTCCTTCTTTCTTTCCTTCCTTCCTCCTCCCTTTCATCCTTCCATCAATCCATCCTTCCAGCTTTCTTTCCTTCTTCCTTTGCTTCATTCTTCCTCCCTTCCATCCTTCCTTCCTCCTTTCCATCTTTCCTTCCTTGTGGTGCCAGTTAATTCTTTATAAATGTCATTTACAAACGTCATATCTCCAAATAATCAAATGAAGCTGCAGACGACTCGTCCGTCTTTCTGCTTCTGTCCGTCCTTCTTTCCTTCCCCCTTCCTTCTGTCCTCCCTTCCTTCTTTCTTCCTCCCTTCTTCCTTCCTTTCCTTCCCTCTTTATTCCTCCCTTCCAGTCCTACTGTATGTCCACTGCTCCGAACACAACGCCATATATCCTTTCTTTTTTTCATCACAGCTACATCAAATCCTCCCTTCTTCCTTCCTTTCTTCCTCCCTTCCATCCTTCCTTCCATCCTTCCTCCCTTCTTCCTTCCTTTCCTTCCCTCTTTATTCCTCCCTTCCATTCCTTCCTTCCTCCCTCCTTCCTTTCATTCTTTCTCCCTTCCATCCTTCCTTTCTTCTTTCCTTCCCCCTTTCTTCTGTCCTCCCTTCCTTCCTTCTTCCTCACTTCCTTCCTTCCTTCCTTCCTTCCTTGCTTCCATCCTTCCTTCCATCCTTCCTTCCATCCTTCCTCCCTTCTTCCTTCCTTCTTCCTCCCTTCCTTCCTTCCTTCTTCCTCGCTTCCATCCTTCCTCGCTTCCATCCTTCCTCCCTTCTTCCTTCCTTCCTTCCTTGCTTCCATCCTTGCTTCCATCCTTCCTTCCTTCTTCCTCCCTTCCTTCCTTCCTTCCTTCCTTGCTTCCATTCTTTCATTCCATCCTTCCTCCCTTCTTCCTTCCTTCCTTCTTTCCATCCTTCCTTCTTCCATCCTTCCTTCTTCCTCCCTTCCATTTCTTCCTTCCTTCCTTCCTTCTTCCTCCCTTTCATCCTTCTTCCTTCCTTCCTTCCTTCCTTCCTTCCTTCTTCCTCCCTTCCATCCTTCTTCCTTCCTTCCTGCTTTCCTTCCTTCTTCCTCGCTTCCTTCCTTCCTTCCTTCCTCCCTTCCTTCCTTCCTTCCGTCTTCCTTCCTTAACTCGAGGACAACAGGAGGGTTAAGTCTTCTGTAGAAAGAAGAAGTATGCCATGTCTACAGACTCCAGTCTTGGTGTCTGGTTTGGATTATTTGAATAAAGTGAGAGTTTTACTTGTTTGTGTTTTTATGACTGGAAGCACGTCGGACTTCCCACCGTTCTTACAAGCGCTGTAAACCTGACACCTAATATCTATTATACTACACTGCTGCTCATTAATGTTCACACAGGTTGGAGTGTGTGTGTGTGTGTGTGTGTGTGTGTGTGTGTGTGTGTGTGTGTGTGTGTGTGTGTGTGTGTGTGTGTGTGTGTGTGTGTGTGTGTGTGTGTGTGTGTGTGTGTGTGTGTGTGTGTGTGGAGCTTAACCCTCCTGTTGTCCTCGAGTCAAGGAAGGAAGGGAGGAAGGTAAGAAGAAGGAAGGAAAGAAGGAAGGAAGGAAGGAAGGAAGGAAAGACGAAAAATAGAAGGATGGAAGGGAGGAAGGAAGGAGGGGGAGGAGGAAGGAAGGGAGGACGAAAGAAGGAAGGAAGGAAGGAAAGATGGAAGGGAGGAAGGAAGGAAGGAAAGACAGAAGGAAGGAAGGAAGGAAGGAAGGAAGGAAAGGAGGAACAGTTAGAACAGACAGGGTGCTGCTCATTAATGTTCACACAGGTTTGAGTGTGTGTGTGTGTGTGTGTGTGTGTGTGTGTGTGTGTGTGTGTTTGTGTGTGGAGCTTAACCCTCCTGTTGTCCTCGAGTCAAGGAAGGAAGGGAGGAAGGTAAGAAGAAGGAAGGAAGGAAGGAAGGAAGGAAGGAAAGAAAGACTAAAAATAGAAGGATGGAAGGGAGGAAGGAAGGAGGGGAGGAATGATGTAAGGGAGGACGAAAGAAGGAAAGGAGGAAGGAAGGAAAGATGGAAGGAAGGAATGATGGGAGGGAGGAGGAAGGAAGGGAGGAATGAAGGAAGGAAGGGAGGAAGGAAGGAAGGAAGGGAGGAAGGAAGGAAAGACGGAAAGATGGAAGGAAGGAAGGACGGAAGGGAAGGAGGAAGGAAGGAAAGATGGAAGGGAGGAAGGAAGGAAGGAAAGACGGAAGTAAGGAAGGAAGGGAGGAATGAAGGGAGGAAGGAAGGAAGGAAAGGAGGAACAGTTAGAACAGACAGGGTGCTGCTCATTAATGTTCACACCGGTTTGAGTGTGTGTGTGTGTGTGTGTGTGTGTGTGTGTGTGTGTGTGTGTGTGTGTGTGTTGTGTGTGTGTGTGTGTGTTGAGCTTAATGAATTCGCTTCCTTCTCTAATAATGTCAGCGAAGAAAAAAAAAAGGACAAGTTGCTTTTCTTGGAGCCTTATTACTGTTTGCAGTGTCGGACTTTGTTGGGAGTAATGAGACGATTGTGACTCTGTCTGCAGCAGGAGGAGAAAAAGAGGAAGAGAAAAAAAAAAAAGACATGATGGATGAAGAAAAAAAAAAGAGCATTACATTTATTTTTTCAGAGATGAAATGGTCCGACAGACAAAGAGAGGAAATTAATGCTCGAGAGAGGGAAAGCACAGGAAAGAGAGATTAAGGTAAAATAAGATCAGGGAAAAGAGGTTTTCAGGATTTTCTCTTACTGTAATAAAACTGGAGGCACGCTGGGTTTCTTTATCCTCTTGTTTGTAAGCCTGTTATTTTAAATTTGCACATAAAATAACTCAACCAAAAAGCCAAAATATCATTAAAACATTTTTACGCTTGGCTGACATATAAAAATAAAAGTACATGTGATAATTGATGTGACAAATATAATAGTAAAAAATAGCTGTTATGTCTTTTACACACTTCCTGTTTGTGAGGCTTGGCTTTATAGTTCCTTCCTTCTATCCTTCCTTTCTTTCCCCCTTCCTTCCTTCTATCCTTCCTTCCTCCCACTTTCCTCCCTTCCTCCCTCCTTTCCTTCCTTCTTCCTCCCTTCCTTCCTCCCTCCCTTCCTTCCTCCCTTCCTTCTTTCCTTTCCACTATTCCTTCCTTTCTTCCTTCCTTCTTCCTCCCTTCCTTCCTTGACTTGATGACAACAGCAAACTGTAATCTTTCTCTACATCTAACCAGATCTGAACCACAGCGTTACTGTTTTGTATGTTTTGGTTATGAAGCATCCAGACGTGGACAAGACTTGAGTTCATGTTTGTAAGTTACTTTGGTAGGGAAGCTAATCTGGGTTGTTGTTAATAGTCTGTGGCTCTTGTGTTGTGTAGCAGGATGCAATCAGGCTCAGTGTGACCGTCTCCGCCTATGATAGAGCACCATGTAATCGTTTAGTGTGTAGTATCTACTCTCTGGGTCTGTTCTAAACCTCATCCTTTCCTACTACTCGTACTAACTGTGACGTCATGTGAAGTATGTAGTGTGTTTCAACTGTGTAGTATGTGATTTAGAGTATGTGAGAAGTTCCTGGATGGTTTACTAGATTCTCCAGAAATGCAGAGTATGCATCAAGAGCTGACTACTCACACTCACATTACCCAAGATGCAACGCTACTACTCACACTCACATTACCCAAGATGCAACGCTACTACTCACACTCACATTACCCAAGATGCAACGCAACTTCTGAAAAAACCTCAAAATACAAACGTTGGTGGTTTCAAGTTAGCTACAGCGAGGATATCAAATATATAAATTAAGCTTCAAAGTTGTGTAAAAATCAGCCTCTTTCTCTGCTCCCAAACGCTGAAGCCCCGCCCCCTACCAAGTGTCACCTGTCAATCAAAGTCACCACCTCTACCAGAAACATGGACGCTACGACTGAGAGCTTTCAGCTGCTAACTCAGCTGCTAGCTCGGTGGCTAACTCGGCTGCTAGCTCAGCGGCTAACTCAGCTACTAGCTTGTCGGTTAACTCGGTGGCTAGCTCGGCGGCTAACTCAGCTAACTGGCTAACTGTAGACTGTAGTAGTAGTAGTGTGTGCTGAATGTATTTCTACCTCTACAGCAGCAGGGGCGGGTTTATGCTAATCACTAAATCCTGAACACAGAAATCTTGAAACACAGTTTGTGAAGCCTAGCTCCACAATTCAAATCTAAATGGTTGAAATGCTTTTTACACCTTTTGTAGAAATACATTTATGACCTATTTAATGTGTTCTGAATTCACTTTACACAGTCTTTAAAAAGCTTATCTACCAAACTATTTTACCTTAACTCCTCAGCTAACTTGAGTGTGTGAAACTCTATGTTGCCATGGTAACTCAGAATAACAGCTCTAGGAAGTCCTGTACTGTAAAAGTCCATTGATGCTGCTATGATTATCCTATCAATGGGATTTTTTAACAGAATTGAGATATGAGCTGCTCTGATGAGACACTATTTTAAAAGTCCTGTAGTGTCTGTGTGTCTCATCCATTGACTGATAACGAGCTGACTCATCAGGCATCTGTCAGACTAAGAGACTTAAGACTGCAGTAAGAAGTTTAAGGCGACACAGTTCAGATCGAGGTGATGTTGTGACTGGTGACAACCTGGCATTAAAACCGTGATCCTTAGTCTGATTATGAAATGTCAAAGGTGAGTTCACTGTCCTTTGTCACCAGCAGAGAGGAGCAGCGACTGTTAGCAGATTAGCTTCAAACCCCCAAAAGACAAATCCTGACTCTTTTAAAAGCAGCATCAGGTTTGTTAAAATGTACATTTAGTATTTTTGTTGGTTTTATATCATTTGAAATGACATTTTACCAAAAGTAAGACTGAATGCTCCTGAACATGTCAAATGGTGTAACCACAAAATAATGATGAATATTAAATTTTTTATCCTCCTACAGTGAATTTAAGTAGATTTATACTAATAATTGTATTCCCTTAGCTTTATTTATAGGAAGGAAGGCAGGAAGGCAGGCAGGTGGGAAGGAAATATGGAAGGAAGAAAGGGAGGAAAGACAGATAGAAGGAAGGAAGGAAGGAGGAGAAGGAAGAGAAGACAGGAATGAAAGACGGAAGGAAGGAAGGAAGGAAGGAAAAGAGTAAGGAAGGAGAGAGGGAGGAAAGGAGGAAGGAGGGAGGGAAGGAAAGGAGTAAGGAGGTAGGAAAAGAGGGAGGAAGTAAGGAAGGAAAGGAGGAAGTAAGGAAATGAATAAGGAGGAAAAGAAGAAGGAAGGAAGGAAAAGATTAAGGAGGTAGGGAGGTAGGAAAAGAGGAAGGAAGTAAGGAAGGAAGGAAGGGAAGGAAAGGAGTAAGGAAGTAGGGAGGAAGGAAAGGAGGGAGGAAGGAAGGAAAGGAGAAAGGAAGGATGGAAGGAAACAAACCCATCATTGACCCAATCAGAATATAGCCTGATAACATTTTAAAAGCCTATATAGAAGCCTTATGATTATATTATTCTATCCTTGTGTATCTGTGTGGAGCTAAGCAGAGGTCTTGGACACTGAATAAAGACAAACCCGGCAAAATGACTCATTCGCCACTGAGCTTCATTTCTAGGAATGAGCTGGGCGCCATCTTTGAGCCCGAAATCCAGAGGAAACAAAAAAGCTGCCCCCGTAGCGCTGGAAGAGGTCAGGAGCTCCACAGGGAACCTTTAATACGTCTATGGTATTAGCTTATAGGGAGCTTCCCATCCTCTGTTCTGTCCCTGCAGTGGAAACATGGCTCTCTGTGTGTGTGTGTGTGTGTGTGTGTGTGTGTGTGTGTGTGTGTGTGTGTGTGTCCAGTGTCTCGCCCAGCCTTTCTCCTCCCTGCCAGGTCGGCCTGCCTGCTAATGATGTTGTCAAAGGGGAATGTGGAGCTTTTCTCCTTTGCACGCACTTGGACACACACACAGACACACACACACACACACACACACTCACACACACACACACACACACAGAGGAGTCATCATAGGATAAATAAACCCCAAAATAAACGTGCATGCTGGCAACAATCCCCGAGGCTCGACACAAACACACACACACCTATAAAAAACAATATTTTATTAACCCTCCTGTTGTCCTCAGGTCAAGGAAGGACAGGAGGAAGGAAGGAAGGAAGGCAGGAAGGAAGGAAAGGAGTAAGGAGGGAGGGAGGAAGGATGGAAGGAAGGAAGGGAGTAAGGAGGGAGGGAGGGAGGAAAGGAGGATGGAAGGAAAGAAGGGAGGAACGAAAGGAGGAACGAAGGGAGGAGGGAAGGAAGGAAGGAAGGAAGGAAAGAAGGGAGGAACGAAAGGAGGATGGAAAGAAGGAAGGAAAGAAGGAGGAACGAAGGGAGGAAGGAAGGAAGGAAGGAAAGAAGGGAGGAACGAAAGGAGGATGGAAAGAAGGAAGGAAAGAAGGGAGGAACGAAAGGAGTAAGGAGGGAGGGAGGAAGGATGGAAGGAAGGGAGTAAGGAGGGAGGGAGGAAAGGAGGATGGAAGGAAAGAAGGGAGGAACGAAAGGAGGAAACGAAGGGAGGAAGGAAGGAAGGAAGAGAGTAAGGAGGAAGGAATGAAGGATGGAAAGAAGGGAGGAACGAAAGGAGGATGGAAAAAAGGAAGGAAAGAAGGGAGGAACGAAAGGAGTAAGGAGGGAAGGGAGGAAGGATGGAAGGAAGGAGTAAGGAGGGAGGGAGGAAAGGAGGATGGAAGGAAAGAAGGGAGGAACGACAGGAGGAACGAAGGAAGGAAGGAAGGAAGGGAGTAAGGAGGAAGGAAGGAAAGGAGGAAAAGAGGAAGAAGGAAGGAAGGAAAAGAAGAAGGAAGTAAGGAGAGAATGAAAGAAAGGAAGGAAGGAAGGAAAGGAGGAAGGGAGGAAGGAAGGAAGGATGGAAGGAAAGGAGGAAAAGAGGAAGAAGGAAGTAAGGAGAGAATGAAGAAAGGAAGGAAGGAAGGAAAGAAGGAAGGGAGGAAGGAAGGAAGGATGGAAGGAAAGGAGGAAAAGAGGAAGGAAGGAAGGAAGGAAAAGAAGAAGGAAGTAAGGAGAGAATGAAAGGAAGGAACACACTTCCTGTTTAACACTTTATTCTCATTATTGGTTGCTAAGATACGAAGGTGTGAATATCTAAAGCTCCCAAGCGTCACATATCCGTGTGTTCAACAAGTGTAAGAAAGTAGAAAATGAGTCAGTTGGTTTTTATTTAACGAGCAGCCGAGTATTTATTAATCATGCTCAGCCAGCTCAGCTCTGTAAAGTCTTTCTCTCACATGTGCAGGTGGCAGCTGAGAGGAACAACATGTGAATAAGATGATGTATTACACTTCTTCTTCTTCTTCTTCTTCTTCTTCTTCTTCTTCTTCTTCTTCTTCTTCTTTTTCTTCTTCTTCTTCTTCTTCTCCTCCTCATGGTGCGGGTCACCTCCAGTCCAACGAGCTCTCCTCCTTTTTTCTAAAATTAAGGAAGGAAAGAAGGAAGGAAGAAAGAGAGGAAGGACAGATGGAAGGAAGGAAGGAAAAGAAGGAAGGAGGAGAAGGAAGAGAAGACAGGAAGGAAAGAAGGAAGGAAGGAAGGAAGGAAAGGAAGGAGGAGAAGGAAGAGAAGACAGGAATAAAAGACGGAAGGAAGGAAAGAAGGAAGGAAGAGAAGACAGGAATGAAAGATGAAAGGAAGGAAAGAAGGAAGGAAGGAGGAGAAGGAAGAGAAGACAGGAATGAAAGACGGAAGGAAGGAAGGAAGCAAGGAGGGAAGGAAGGAAGAAAGGAATAATGGGAGGAAGGACGGAAGGAAGGAAGGAAGGAAGGAAAATAAGACAGGAAGGCGGGAAGGAAAGATGGAAGGAAGAAAGGAAGGAAGGAAGGAAGGAAAAGAAGGAGGAGAAGGAAGAGAAGACAGGAATGAAAGACGGAAGGAAGGAAAGAAGGAAGGAAGAGAAGACAGGAATGAAAGATGGAAGGAAGGAAGGAAGAAAGGAAGGAAGGAGGAGAAGGAAGAGAAGACAGGAATGAAAGACGGAAGGAAGGAAGGAAGGAAGGAATAATGGGAGGAAGGACGGAAGGAAGGAAGGAAGGAAGGAAGGAAAATAAGGAAGGAAGGAAAGAAGGAAGAAAATGAAGACAGGAAGGCGGGAAGGAAAGATGGAAGGAAGGGAGGAATAAGGATAGTCATGTGAATAAGATGATGTATTTCACTTCTTCTTCTTCTTCTTCTTCTTCTTCTTCTTCTTCTTCTTCTCCTCATGGCGCTGGTCACCTCCAGTCCAACGAGCTCTCTCCTCCTCTTTTCTAGAATGACTAAGAGCTTCAGTCACATGAGAGTTATGACTAAAATCAGTTTAATGGAGCAATGTAGCAGTACGAAAACAAGATGATGTGTTAAGACTCTCCGACTTTATAAAACCTGCACTGCTGCACCATAAACCAGTAATACAAGTTTATAGTGTGCAGTCATTAGGCTGGATATGATGGGAGGAATACATCTCTTCAGGAAAGGAGGGAGGGAGGGAGGAAGAAGGAAGGAAAAAAAAGAGGCAGGAAGTAAGGAAAGAGGGAAGGAAGAAGGAAGGGACAGGAGGAAGGGAAGGAAGGAAGGTAGGAGGGAGGGAGGAAGGACAGAAGGAAGGGAGGAAGGGAAGGAACTATAGAAGGTAGGGAGGAAGGGAAGGAAGGAAAAAAGAGGCAGGAAGTAAGGAAAGAGGCAAGGAAAGAAGGAAGGTAGGAGGGAGGGAGGAAAGACGAAAGGAGGGACGGAGGAAGGAAGGACAGAAGGAAGGGAGGAAGGAAGGACAGAAGGAAGGAAAAAAAAGAGCCAGGAAGTAAGGAAAGAGGGAACGAAAGAAAGGAAGGTAGGAGGGAGGGAGGAAAGGCGAAAGGAGGGAGAGGGAGGAAGGAAGGACAGAAGGAAGGGAGGAAGAGAAGGAAAGAAGGAAAGAAGAAGGGAGGGAGGAAGGAACTATAGAAGGAAGGGAGGAAAGGAAGGAACTATAGAAGGAAGGGAGGAAGGGAAGGGAAGGAAGGAAGGAAGGAAGGAAGGAAGGAAGGAAGGAAGGTCTCCGACTTTTATAAAAACCCTGCACTGCTGCACCATAAACCAGTAATACAAGTTTATAGTGTGCAGTCATTAGGCTGGATATGATGGGAGGAATACATCTCTTCAGGAAAGGAGGGAGGGAGGAAGGGAGAAGGAAGAAGGAAGGGAAAAAAAGAGGCAGGAAGTAAGGAAAGAGGGAGGAAAGAAGGAAGGACAGGAGGAAGGGAAGGAAGGAAGAAGGGAGGGAGGAAGGAACTATAGAATGAAGGAAGGAAGGGAAGGAAGGAAAGAAGAAGGGAGGGAGGAGGGAAGGAAGGAAAAAAGAAGCAGGAAGTAAGGAAAGAGGGAAGGAAAGAAAGGAAGGTAGGAGGGAGGGAGGAAAGACGAAAGAAGGGAGGAAGGGAAGAAAGGAAGGGAGGAAGGGAGGGAGGAAGGAAGAAGGGAGGGAGGAAGGAACTATAGAAGGAAGGGAGGAAGGGAAGGAACTATAGAAGGAAGGGAGGAAGGGAAGGAAGGAAAAAAGAGGCAGGAAGTAAGGAAAGAGGGAAGGAAAGAAGGAAGGTGGAGGGAGGGAGGAAAGACGAAAGGAGGGAGGGAGGAAGGAAGGACAGAAGGAAGGGAGGAAGGGAAGGAAGGAAATAGGGAAGGAAAGAAAGGAAGGTAGGAGGGAGGGAGGAAAGACGAAAGGAGGGAGAGGGAGGAAGAGAAGGACAGAAGGAAGGGAAAAAAAGAGGCAGGAAGTAAGGAAAGAGGGAAGGAAAGAAGGAAGGACAGGAGGAAGGGAAGGAAGGAAGAAGGGAGGGAGGAAGGAACTATAGAAAGAAGGGAGGAAGGGAAGGAAGGAAGGAAGAAGGGAGGGAGGAAGGAAGGAACTATAGAAGGAAGGGAGGAAGGAACTATAGAAGGAAGGGAGGAAGGGAAGGAAGGAAGGAAGAAGGGAGAGAGGAAGGAAGGAACTATAGAAGGAAGGGAGGAAGGAACTATAGAAGGAAGGGAGGAAGGGAAGGAAGGAAGGAAGAAGGGAGGAAGGGAAGGAACTATAGAAGGAAGTTCTCTCTCTCTCTCTCCTCTCCCTCTCTCTGTCTCTCTCTCCCTCTCTCTCTCTCTCTCTCTCTCTCTCTCTCTCTCTCTCTCTCCCTCTCTCTCTCTCTCGCTCTCTGTCTCTCTCTCTCTCTCTCTCTCTCTCTCTCTCTCTCTCTCTCTCTACCCACATGTTCATGTTTTCACAGCAGCTGCAGACAAATTGACACAATCCTGGGAATTTTCCTCACATGGAAACCTGCATTTTTTTATTTTTTTTTTATTTTTTTTTTCATTTTATTTATTTATTTTTTTTGTTTTAATTTTGGAGCTCTCTGCAGGGCGAGGTCAGACTAGGAAAAAGAGAGAACATGTTATCCCTGTCAGTCTCTCCCTTCCTCCCCTCACCCCCCCACCCCCCCCTCTCTCTCTCTCTCTCTCTCTCTCTCTCTCTCTCTCTCTCTCTCTCTTTTATTCTCTCATTCTTTGTGGTAGCAGCTTTTCCCAGGCACGGCCTAACTGACGTATTGGCAACATTTAACACACTTAAGAGAAAAAACACATCAGGACAAAGTGTGTGTGTGTGCTTTCGTGTGTGTGTGTGTGTGTGTGTGTGTGTGTGTGTGTGTGTGTGTGTGTGTGTGTGTGTGTGTGTGTGTGTGTGTGAGCTCAGGCTGCAGTGACCTCACCACAAGCAGCTAACTAACAGCTAATAGCTTATTTCTTCCTTCACTTAAGAATATCTTTTCTAATCTTTTCTTATCTTATAACCTGAGCCGTCTTATCTCATGTTCTCTTTTACTCAAATCCGTCTCTTCCCGTCAATCTGTCGAGGTCATTGTGTCAGTTTCAAACCCCCGCCCGCCCCCGCCCCCCCCATCCTCATCCTCATCCTCATCATCTTCGTCGTCTTGTGTGTTACAGTATTACCTGCTCATCCTCTTCTATATCTGCTTTAACCAGATTTA
The DNA here is from genome assembly GCF_027409825.1 of Scomber japonicus. NCBI lineage: Eukaryota > Metazoa > Chordata > Actinopteri > Scombriformes > Scombridae > Scomber > Scomber japonicus. The sequence continues at coordinate 33,001,838 of NC_070584.1, forward strand.
AGAGCGGGACACTTTGATCACTTTGTACTAGGTTACAGATTACTAGTTGCTAGGCTTTACACCATCACCCCTCACCCATCAGTGAGTTTAACCCTCCTTTTGTCCTCCAGTTAAGGAAGGAAGGGAAGAAGGGAGGAAAGGAAAGAAGGAAAGGAAGGAAGGAAGGTAGGAGGGAGGGAGGGATGATATAAGGGAGGAAAGGAAAGAAGTAAGTAAGCAAAGGAGGAAGAAAGAAGGAAAGGAGGAAAAGAGGGAGGGAAGAAGGAAGGAAAGGAGGGAGGAATAGAAAGAAGGATGGGAGGAAGGAAAGGAAGGATGGTAGGTAGGAGGAAAGGAAATAAGGTAGGAAGGAAAAGAGGAAGAAGGAAGGAAGGTAGGAGGGAGGGAGGGAAGAAGGGAGGAAAGGAAAGAAGGAAGGAAGGAAGGACAGAAGGAACAGTCAAAACAGATGGGGTTCCTTCCTTCCTTCCTTCTTTCCTTCCCTTTATCTGTCCTTCCTTCTTTCCTTTCTTTGTTCATTCCTTCCTACCTTCCTTCCTACCTACCTACCTACCTACCTACCTACATCCCTTCCTTCCTTCCTTCCTTCCTATTTTCCTTCCTTCCATCTGTCCTACCTTCCTTCCTATTTTCCTTCCTTCCTTCCTTCCTTCCTTCCTGGCTCCATTTAAGCCCATGTGTGCAGAATCATGCATGAACAGTTTCCCATCCCAAGAAGAAGAAGCATGAGTTTGGAGCCAACACACAGGTGTAATATAGAAACTTGAAGCCTCCGCTGCACAAACACTGAGAAGCTGAAACATGGAAGCAGGAAACATCTTGAGTCCAGCAGGGATCATTTTTAGAGTAGAGTAATATTTACATCCACAGTAACTACATATGTTAACATCCTCTATACTTAGACCCTCGATTCCAGTAAGGAAACATATATCGATACAGCTGATCAGATCAGCGTAAAGCCTACTAGTTACTCTGTTTAAAATGTAATAGATTACTAGTTACTCTGTTTATAATGTAATAAGTAATGTAACTATTTCAATGACTTCATCAAAGTAATGTAACTTATTACTTTTCTTGTTTTCTAACCAATGTTTTCATCTGTTAGGGTAAATGTTCCCTCCTTCTGTCCTTCCTTCCTTCCTTCCTTCCTTCCTTCCTTCCTTCCTTCTTTCCGTCCTCCGTTCCTTCCTTCAATCCATCTGTCCTTCCTTCCTTCCATCTGTCCTTCCTTCCTTCCTTTGTTCATTCCTTCCTACCTTCCTTCCTATTTTCCTTCCTTCATTCATTCCTCCCTTCCTTCCTTTCTTCCTTCCTTCCTTCCTTCCTTCCTTCCTTCCTTCCTACCTACCTACCTACCTACCTACCTACCTACCTACCTACCTTCCTTCCTTCCTTCCTTCCTTCTTTCCTTTCTTTGTTCATTCCTTCCTCCCTTCCTTCCTATTTTCCTTCCTTCCTTCCTTCCTTCCTTCCTTCCTTCCTTCCTTCCTACCTTCTTTCCTTCCTATTTAGACCTGAAGCAGGAAACATCTTGAGTCCAGAGCAGGGATCATTTTTAGAGTACAGTAATATTTACATCCACAGTAAATACATATGTTAACATCCTCGATACTTAGACCCTCGATTCCAGTAAGGAAACAATCCCACCCGTCCAAATCAATGTAACATGAACAGGAAATGATGCACTAATAAAAAAAAGCTTTCCCCCTCCTCTCCCCTCTCCCTCCCCTCCCTCACTGCCTGTCATAACATTTCCCGAAAATTATGTCCAACCCCCCCCCCCCGCCCCCCACCCAAAAAAAGGAGGGTTTAAAGTGTTGACTTGGATCAAAGCCGAACACTTAAAGCTTTGACATCATCAGAGTTTCTTCACACCTGCACTCACACCCGCCTGCACGAGCTTCTGGACACACACCCGCCCGCCTCTGAGCTCCATCTGGAAATGTTTTGGCTCGCTCTCCGTTAGAGATGGCAAGTGGATTTTTTTTTTTTTGCTTTAAAAAAAAAAAAAGTTGGATTTCTTAGCTTTGAAGCTCAGAAACCACCCTGGAACTTGCTCTAAAACACACTGAAAACAATATTCAAGCATAAATAGGCTTTTTTTTTAAACAGGAAGTGCTACTCAGCTGATCTAGCTACAACAATAAAAGCATGGTCTCCTTTTTTTTTTGAAGCCTGGACCTTTGAGCCCTTTGGTTACTATGGTTACTATGTGTGTGCATTGGTTCCCTCCATCTGTCCTTCCTTTCTTCCTTCCTTCCTTCATTCCTTCCCTCCTTCCTTCCTTCTTTCCCTTCCTTCCATTTTTCCTTCCTTCCTGTCCTTCCTTCCTTCCTTCCATCTGTCTTTCTTTCCTTCCTTCCTTCCTTCCTTCCATCTGTCTTTCCTTCCTTCCTTCCTTCCATCTGTCCTTCCTTCCTTCCTTCTTTCCTCCCTTCCTTCCTATTTTCCTTCCTTCCTTCCTACCTTCATTCCTTCCTTCCTTGCTTCCTTCCTTCTTTCCTCTCTTGGTGTATCATTACCTTCAAGGTTACAGTTCAGCCTTCATCTTTCCTATTTTCCTTCCTTCCTTCTTTCCTTCTTTCCTTTTCTTAGAGCCTGATTTATTAAAGGTTTGTGCAATTAGTACTATTTATTTGGGATTGCAGTAAATCAGGCCCTATGGTTACTATGGTTACTATGCCTGTGCATTGGTTAGCTTGCGTTTTACAGGTGATCTACTAAGAACAACTGTGCAAATGACAGCAGGTGCAGACAGAAGTATTAAAATAAAAGAGCAGAAAAAGTTCTAGTGGAAGAGGTTAACTAATAAATTGAGTTACAGCTAAAAAAAAAAAAAAAAAAAACTATACAGGAGAGTATTTGTCTTAAAGTCAACCAAAAATATTCCACTCCAAAAATATCAACACGGGTGGAAAAAACCTGTTCTCTGTGTTTATTGTGTCATTGTGCCTCCGTCTCCTCGTCGCCACGGTAACAGCTGGTTAAATTACCTTTTCCCTTCAAACTTATTATTTATAGACGCGGTTACCGTCGGCAACATTACCTTCAGGTGTGTGCTTAATAATATATTATATAACGTATTTTCTCTTAACCTTAGTGTCGTCCTCCCGGGTCAAATTGACCCCGTCTGGTTTGACTGTTGCTTCCTTCCTTCCTTCCTTCCTTCCTTCTGTCTGTCCTTCCTCCCTCCCTCCTTCTCTCTTTCTTTCCTTCCTCTCTTTCCTCCCTTCTTTCCTTCCTTCTATCCTTCCTCCCTCCCTCCTTCTTTCCTTCCCTCCCTCCCTCCTCCCGTCTTTCCTCCCTCCCTTCCTACCTTCCTTCTTCCCTCCCCCTTTCTTCCTTCCTTCCTATCTTCTTTTTCTTCCTTCCTTCCTTCCTTCCTTTCTTTCTTCGTTCCTTCCTTCTTTTTCTTCTTTCCTTCCTTCCTTCCTTCTTATTCTTCCTTCTTTTCTTCCTTCCTGTCTTATTTTCCTTCCTTCCTTCCTTCTTATTCTTCCTTCTTTTCTTCCTTCCTGACTTATTTTCCCTCCTTCCTTCCTTCCTTCCTTCCATCTTTAATTCCTGTCTTCTCTTCCTTCTCCTTCATTTCCTTCCTTCCTTCCTTCTATCTGTCCTTCCTCCCTTTCGTCCTTCCATCTTTCCTTCCAGCCTGCCTCCCTTCCTTCTTTCCTTCCTCCCTTCCTTCCTTCCTTCCATTCCATCTTTTTAATGATCCGGCCCACGTAAGATTATTTCATCCCTCCTTCCTTCCTTCTGTCCTTCCATCTGTCCTTCCTCCCTTTCTTTCCTTCCTTCCTTCCTTCCTTCCTTCCTGATATTTTTCCAAGCTGTCAAACGTCAGAATAAGCCCTGTATTGACCCGTATTGTACGTAAGGGTTAAAAGTGAGCGAAGTCATTCTCATTACTTTAGTTTTTTGCTCCCACTGCGTCTGAATGTGGACTCTGTGAGCGCTGGCTGGCTGGCTGGCTGGCAGCGCTGCTTTTTTGGACGGAGCCCAATGGAAGTACGGGGGTTCAAACCCTCGTCACACACACACACACACACACACACCAGGCTGACGGGGAGAAAAGATCCTTTCAGAGACGCAGCATTGTTGATGTCAAACTCATTCAGGCTGCCCTCTGGCTGACACCCACATGCCAGCATGTCCTCTTTCACTCTGCAGACATGAATATGAAAGATTTGTATTATTTATTGGGTAGAATTGTTCATGAACTTGATTCTTTTGCCTCGCTCTGATTTGTTTCTTTTTCTCTTTTTATGCACTTTTTTTCTCTCTCTTTTGAAAGAAGAAGTCCGTCAAAACTCTCTTAGACACATACACAGACACACACACACACACACACACACATATACAGTAAACACGTAATCTCAGTCTCATAGACTCAAATTCTCCCTCATTGTCTCTTCCTCCTCTTTTTCTCTCTTTTGAAAGAAGTCTGTCAAAACTCTCTCTCTCTCTCTCTCTCTCTCTCTCTCTCTCTCACACACACACACACACACACACACACACACACACAAACACAAACAGTAAACACATAATTTCAATCTCATAGACTCATATTCTCCCTCATTGTCTCTTCCTCCTCCTCTTTTTCTCTCTTTCCAACACACACACACACACACACACACACACACACACACACACACACACACACACACACACACAGTGGGGCATGCTGTCCTGTGGGTTGCCAGGTTGGTTATGAGGGCTCATGCTGATGTGTGATTGTCCCCAAACATTCAACTCATTCAGTTTTCTCTTAATCCCATTTTACCTGCATCATCCAGGGATTTCCTAGAATAAAGACCCACCTGTCTCACACACACACACACACACACACACACACACACAGTAAACACATAATCTCATATTCTCCCTCATTGTCTCTTCCTCCTCCTCTTTTTCTCTCTTACACACACAAACATTTAGACAGGACCCGTCTGAGCCGGTTATGTCACTGTGTCAGCTCTGTGCTTAAAGTCAGCAGATACTGTAGAGGAGCTTTTACTGCTTCACACAGCTGCAGTCCGTCACACACACACACACACACACACAGATTTTTCTCCTTATACTTCTTTTAACGCCATAATCTGCAACATCTCAAATCAGCGCTGGCATTTGAATTATGGCTGATGGATGAAGTAAAGCAGCATGGAGGAGAGGTGCAAGACATGAGCAATAGAGTTATTCTGTGTGGTATGAATAAAGGCAGCGATATCACATATGCTTGTGTTTGAACCACAGATAGCTCAGATCAATCATCGTCCTTTAAGCACTGTCACTCTCATGTAATCTAGTAATCTCCAAAAGGCGTAGTTGCACCATAGTCCGGCTCTGAAATGGCCTTCAGAGCTCATCATTGTTCATCAAGGGTGGAGATAATCGTTCATTAATCATAATTGAGGTTAAAAGTTCAATTAATCCTGATTTTGATTTTTGCCATAAATGCCCAGCCCTAATATGAAACAGACAAATAAAGACACTATTTGTCTACATAGCCTACTGACCCACAGTAGAAGCACAAAAATGAAGGAAAATCATGCCGTTTAATTGTGCTGCTACTACAGTAATTACGGTAACCTAAAGACATTTGTTTAGACCTGATCGGGCTGTCGTAATTACTGTAGTAAGAGTGCAACTTAGTTTAAAAGGTTGATTGCTCGCCCAGAATACGCTACGATGCACTTCTGAAACGCTGCGGCTTAATTGTGCTGCTACTACAGTGATTACGGTAGCCTAAAGACATTTGTTTAGACCTGATCAGGCTGCCGTAATTACTGTAGTAAGAGTGCAAGTTAATTTAAAAGGTTGATTTCTTGCAGAGAGTAAGCTATGATGCACTTCTGAAACGCTGCAGGTTAATTGTGCTGCTACTACAGTAATTACGGTTACCTAAAGACGTGTTTAGACCTGATCGGGCTGCTGTAATTACTGTAGTAAGAGTGCAACTTAATTTAAAAGGTTGATTTCTTGCCCAGAGTGCGATGCATCACCTCACCTGCAATCCCAGCACTATTTCATAGCCCACAGCTGTTTCTCAGGGGTTTGTTTGACCATTTATTTCAGCTTTCAGTCCTCTAAAACAAACTCATCGTCATAGGCAACGTCCTTCCATCGAGGCGGCATCTGTAAAACTCGTGGAAGCATCAACACGTCTTCAAAACTCAGCCTGACATTTCAGATTCAGATTCTTTGGAAACTTTGTGGTTTTCACCCAAAATTCCAGATTAAACTCTGTAGAAGTTTTCTGAACAATGTTTGGCTGCACACTTTGTATCGATGAGAAGAGAAGAAGAAAAAAAAACAGACCTAAATATCCAGTTTTTCCCATAATTTGACGCCAAGTTTCAGACCAACTAACGAACGTTTTTCATTATAAGATGATCTGAAGAAAATGTTGTTGGTCGATAAATTAGTCCGTTTTGTAAAAAATGCCTTTTATGAAGTTAACATATCCAAGCAGCTTAAAGTAGACGTCTTAGTTTGTCCGATCAAAAGTCTGAAACCCCAAAACATCCAGTTGGCCATCACAAAAAATGACATCAAATCTTCATATCTGTGATGTTGGAAGCAGCTATGTTTGGCATTTTAAATAGTTGCCGATTTATTTTCTGATGGCAGCTTCTTCGTAAGAAAGCACCCAAAGGCCTCAGTAATACTTTAAAGCAGGGGTGTCAAACATGCAGCGCGCGGGCCAGCACCGTCCTGTCAATGTTTCTCTAAAAGTGATCCAATGATATCGTTCAACACTGTCGATGTCGTTATAGTTGTTGTAGTTGCAGATTTTTTAAAACCATATATTTATAACTAGGGCTGTCAGCGTTAACGCCTTAATCATGATTAGATTAATGTTAATCCATAACGCATTAATTTTTTTTAATCTCATTTTAATGTTGCAAGCCTTTTTGTCCCTTCTACTCCCCCGTAGACGGCTCCTCTAGCTGTAGCGCTATGCTTTGAAGTGGCCTCCTGCAGTAAACCTACCGCGCTGATGGAAAGTAAGAGAGCTACTGGACTTTTGAACGGCTTGTTTTAACTTTAAAACACTTCCAGACGCTTCAGTTGACAAGTCAAAAGTAAAATGCAACCTGTGTCAAACGGAGTTTAACTACCACCGGAGTACGTGGAGTTTGAGTTAGCACCTCCACGCTAAACACCCAGGTGCAGCCAAGCCAGCCTCAGCTCCACCAAAGGACCATTTTGGAGTGTGGGAGTCGCAGCAGAGCCGTGATTGATTCCCAGTTAAGACACTCTGGTAAGAAATGCTTTACATTATGGGCTTAAAACTGCCTTCAAATGGAAAATAACAGGATTTTAAACATACAATTCATAACATGATTAATCGCGATTAACTATGGAAATTTTGCGATTAATCACAATTTAAAAAAATAATCGTTTGACAGCCCTAGTTTATAGTTATAGTTCTTGGCCTGTAGACTTGTAGTACAAAAAGGAGTAAAAACTGTCTCCATTATTATCTGTAAAATCTTCTTGTGTTTTTTCTTTTACGTGCGACTCAGGAGAGATGATGAAGGTGATGAAGTTTTATTGAGTGTGTGATAGTAGAGCGTATCCAGGAAAAATAACACACACACACACACACACACACACACACACACACACACACACACACACACACACACACACACAAGCTTTCTGCCGAGTGATGAACTGAAGCATGCAAACAGTCAAGAGACGTGCCACCTTCTATCTGTGCAGCGAGTGTTTGGTCTGTCACACACTGTTTCTGATCACACACGCACACACGCACACATGCACACACACACACACACACACACACACACACACACACACACACACACTGCGGGGCTCCTGTAGTGTTGCCCTGTTGCGTGACAGAGTCTGACATGTTTCAGCTCTCTCGCTAGAGTAGTTCACTCACTCTGGGAAAAAGCCAGAGTGTGTGTGTGTGTGTGTGTGTGTGTGTGTGTGTGTGTGTGTGTGTGTGTGTGTGTGTGTGTGTGTGTGTGTGTGTGTGTGTGTGAATAAAGGACCAGTTGTGTGTTGGTTATGCATCATGGATCCGATGCTCCCCAGAGAACACTTCTTCTTCCTCTGAATCCATCTTCTGCTCCTCGTCCACCATCATTTTCATCTCTCCTTCCTCTTCCCTTCTTTTTTTCTCTCCATCTTTTTCATCTCTCATCATTTTTTTTCTTATTCTCCTCACTTTTCACTTCTCCTTCGATTTCCTTTCATTTTCTCTCATCTCCTCTTTCCTCTCCTCTTCTCCTTCTTACCCCTCACATCCTTCTGAGGTCTTTTCCCTTCATTTACTTTCTTTTCGTCTGCTTTCCTCTCTCCTCCTTCTTTCTCTCCTATCATCCCTTCTTTCTCTCCTATCATCCCTTCTTTCTGCTCTTTTTCTTTCCACTCATATTCAGCTTCCTCTCCTCCTTCCTCTTCTTCATCTCCTCCTTCCTCTTCTTCATCTCCTTCTTCCTCCTGTTATTTCCTCCCATCTTCGTTGGTTGCTTCTTGCTTTTATTTCTTCTCCTTTCCTCTTTTCTTCTTCTTCTTCTTCTCCTCCCTCTTCCATCTTCCTTTCATCTCCTGATCTCCCTCTTTACCTTCCTCCTCTCCTTCTTCTCCACTCTTTCCCTCCTCTCCTTAACCTTATGTTGCTTCCATTATTTCCTTTCCTCTCTCTTCTTCTTTTCCTCTCCTTTCCTTTTGTCTCCTTCCTCATTTTATCTCCTCTGATCTTCTTTACTCCTCTCTTCTTCTTCTTCCTCCTTTCTTTCTCCTCCTCTCCTTTCCTTTTGCCTCCTTCCTCCTGTTATCTCCTCTGATCTTCTTTACTCCTCTCTTCTCCTTCTTCCCTTTCTTTCCTTTCCTCTCTCCGCCTCTCTCTTCCTCTTCTCACCTTTCCTCGACTCCTTCCTCTTCATTCCTTCTTTTCTTCTTCTCCTCTTTCCCTCCTCTCCTTAACCTTATGTTGCTTCCATTATCTTTCCTTTCCTCTCTCCTCCTCTCCCATTCCACTTCTCATCTTTATCCCCACCTCCGAAAAAATCTCATCCATCTTTTTCCTCTCCTCTTCCATCCTTTTCCTCCCATCATCTTCTCCAATCTTATTTACTCTTCTCTCCTCCTCTTCTCCCCATCTTCCATGATGGATGGCCCTCGGGGGCCCCAGCGGTCTTGACAGCTCTGAGACTCTCATTGGCCCACAGGAGCCTCACAGGAGTGTTTGGGATAGACAGTGACAAGGGAAAGTGTGTGTGTGTCTGTGTGTGTGTGTGTGTGTGTGTGTGTGTGTGTGTGTGTGTGTGTGTAAAGCTGCAGGAGGCTGGATTGAAAGAAAAAAAAAAACCCTTAAAAGCACTTCAGCACATGTGTTTTTTCTTCTCTTGAGTTGTCTCTCCAGCAGAGAGTGAGGTTGATATAACGTGTGTGTGTTTTTGTGTGTGTTGGTGTGTGAAAAGCAGCACATCAGGCACACACACACACACACACACGCACACACACACAGGGGGTGGGATAGCGTGCCCTCTCCATTTCCCTCTCACGCTACCTCTCCCTGTTGCCCTCCTCTCTCTCGCCGTGTCAGGTGGAGGCGGTGGAGGCAGAGCGGCGAGCAGCGAGCAGCGGAGGGAGAGCTCCTGACATGACTCTTTGCGTGACACTGGATGTAGATTGATCAGCTCTGCCTGCGTGCACAGCAGCGTAAACAGCGAGTAAACAGCCAGACACGAGGGCAGGTCGATGAATCCGAGGTGAACTTTCTCCTGGAAGCTCACTTTCTTTTCTCTCCTCCCTCTCTCTCTCTCTCTCTCTCTCTCTTGAAGCTGAAGTGGTGGATTGAGCTTTTTTTTGAGAGCTGCTGCAGGAAGAATAAACCTACCGAGACCCTGAATGATTACTTTATGTCAGAGGAGTCAAACTCATTTTCATTCAAGGGAGGTAGGAAAGAAGGAAGGAAGGAAGAAAAGAAGGAAGGCTGGAAGGAAAGATGGAAGGAAGGAAAGATGGAAGGAAGGAAGGAAGGCGGGAAGGAAAGATGGAAGGAAGGAAGGAAGGCAGGCAGGTGGGAAGGAAGGAAGTAAAATAAGATGGGAAGGAAGGGAGGAAGGAAGGAAGGAAGGAAGGAAGGAAGGAAGGGAGGGAGGAAGGAAGGAAGGAAGGCTGGAAGGCTAGAAGGAAGGAAGGAAGGAAAGATGGAAGGAAGGAAGGCTGGAAGGAATAAAGGGAGGAAAGACAGATAGAAAGAAGGAAGGAAGGAAGGAAGGAAGGAAGGAAGAGAAGACAGGAATGAAAGAAGGAAGGAAGTAAAATAAGGCAGGAAGGAAGGAAGGAAGGAAGGAAAGAAGGAAGGAAGGAAGGGAGGGAAGGAGGGAGGGAGGAAGGAAGGAAGGAAAATAAGACAGGAAGGAAGGAAAGAAGGAAGGAAGAAAAAGAAGACAGAAAGGAAGGAAGGGAAGATGGAAAGAAGGGAGGAATAAGGAATCCATTCCCTCCTTCCTTCCAAACTTTTTATGGTTACACCACTTAGACATTTTTACCATAATCCTCTAATATATTCTCTCTAAATGGATTAAAAGCAGAAATTTGATGCTGGGTCCACAAAAAAAGAATGTGTGAAGTTATTCATACGTTTATTTTCACATTTTAACCCTTTAAATTTAAACTAAACCACATGAACACATAAAAAACATCACTGACCCATAAAGTGCATAAATTTCACACATAAACGCCGCCACACCAAATCCAAGATTTTTTCATGCTCTATTTCATTTTCTTTTTCTTTTTTTTGTGCACCTGGTCAGAAACCATGGCAACAGCGACTGAGGTGTGTGTTTCTGTTCTTGCTGGTTAACTAAAGAAAAATAAAGTAAATAGCTTTTACAAATCATGGCGAGGTCATGAGTAGAAAATGCCGAAGGAAGGAAGAAAGGAAGGAAGGAAGGAAGGAAGGAAGGAAGGAAGGAAGGAAGGAGGGAAGGAAGGAAGGAAGGAGGGAGGGAAGGAAGGAAGGATAATGCCAAAGATATTCAATAGAAACCAGACTGCATGCAGCAGGGAAGCATCTTCCTTCCTTCTATCCTTCTTCCCTCCCCTCCTTCTTTCCTTCCCTCATTCCTTCCTTCTTTCCTTCCTTCCTTCCTTCCTCCGCATCCCTCTTTTCTTCCTTCCTTTTCTCCCTCCCTTCCTACCTTCCTCCCTCCTTCCTTCTTTCCTCCCTCCTTTCCTTCTTCCTCCCTTCCTCCCTTCCTTCCTACATATTATCTTTTTGCACATTTAAAAGATGCAAACCTCAGTGCGCTTCCTTCCTTCCTTCCTTCCTTCTTTTTCTTTCTTATTTCCTTCCTTCCTGTCTTATTTTCCTTCCTTCCTTCCTTCCTTCCTTCCTTCTTTTTCTTCCTTCTTTCCGTCCTTCCTGTCTTATTTTCCTTCCTTCCTTCCATCTTTAATTCCTGTCTTCCCTTCCTTCTAAAGTAAATAGTTTTTACAAATCGTGGCCATGAGGTCATGAGATTGAAACCAGCATTTAACCACCTGCTTTTCTGCAAATATCCTGGATGTAAATGTGGTGGTAGCATGGACCCCAAAGTGTTTCCCAGGCCAGAGGGAATATTTAATCCCTCCCAATATATTCCTGGTCTACTCTCCAGACTACATCCAACAGAGGGAAGCATCACGGTCAGATGCTCTAAACTTACGGTGAACTGGCTCCTTTTAAAATGCAAAAGAAGTCCCATATGTTTCTGGATGTTTGAGCTCCTCTCTGACCCTCAGTACTCTGCATGCTGTGACTGTTCCTCCATAACACAGCAGGATAAAGTAAAATAAGTATAAAGTTGGAGGTGTTGCTGGCTTTCTGCAGCTCTTCATCAAACATCATCATCATCACTGATCCACTGCACAGTTAGCTCCACAAATCTCCCGTTATTCAGTCTTTTAAATGCTTTTAATGTGAAGGACTGAAGCAGGAAATGTTGGGTTTGCATCACCCTCCTGTTATCCTTGAGTCAAGGAAGGAAGGGAGGAGGAAGGAAGGAAGGCGGGAAAGAAAGGAGGGAGGGAGGAAGGAAGGAAGGAAGGGAGGGAGGGATGGAAGGAGGACGAGAGGGAGCGAGGGAAGGAGGAAGGAAGGGAGAATGAAGGAAAGAAAGGAGGGAGGGAGGAAGGGAGGAATGAAGGAAGGGAGGGAGAGAGGGAGCGAGCGAGGGAGGAAGGAAAGAAAGAAGGAAGGAAGGAAGGAAGGAAGGAAAGAAGGAAGGAAGGAAGGAAAGAAATAAGGACAGAGGAAAAAAGGAAAAAAAAGAAGGACAGAGGAAAGAAGGAAGGGAGGAAGGAAGGAAAGAAGGACAAAGGAAAGAAGGAAGGGAAGAAGGAAGGAAGGAAGGAACAGTCAAAACAGACGGGGTCAAAACAGACGGGGTCAATTTGACCCGGGAGGACGACACAAAGGTTAAAGAGACAGGAGCTAAAACTGCTTGTTAGTGACAGAGGCTGAACTGAGGAACTGCATAAAGTGTCAGTATAAGATAAATACTCCTTCCTTCCTTCCTTCCTTCCTTCCTTCCTTCCTTCCTTTCCTTCCTTCCTGCCTTCCTTTCTCCCAACTTCTCTTTCTTTCTTTCTTTCTTTATGTATTGACTTGGTCTTCTTGGTCTTGTATTAGTCATATTTCATATTTCAGAGCCTTTAGTTTGATTTACAGCCTCCCTGCTGTTTAAAATATATCAAAGAATAAAGCTGCGTTTTTTAATCTCTGCTGCCTCAAAAAAAAAAAAAAAGCTTTGCACCACTGGCCTACTTTCCAAGTCAGTCATGTGTCAGTGTGTGTGTGTGTGTGTGTGTGTGTGTGAGAGAGAGAGAGAGAGAGACATTTGGTTAATTGACAACTTTCTACTAAGATTTATTAAATGCAACATGTCAGTGAGTCTCAGTGTTTTCACAGTCCAACGAACTTCATCACAGACTGTTCAACAACATCTGAGCAAAAAGAAAAAAAAAAGAAAAGAAATGCAATCATAAAAAATAAAAAAAAAAGAAGGAGACGATTAATCAAATATTTTTCATGGAAGGAACCGTGACAGGAGGTAGAAAATCATCTTTAAAGCTCCATCCAGGATCCAGCTGTCTGTACTGTACACACACACTGACTGTCCCGCTGCTGTGTGTGTGTGTGTGTGTGTGTGTGTGTGTGTGTGTGTGTGTTTGCTAAATGCATTCGAGGCATTCAGCTGCACACAGTCCTCTCTCTCTCTCTCTCTCTCTCTCTCTCTCTCTCTCTCTCTCTCTCTCTCTCTCTCTCTCTCTCTCTCTCTCTCTCCGGGGAGCTCAGACTCAGAGTGGGAATTTTCCACTGGAAATTTAGACTATTGGACGTTTACCACACAAACCTCCCTCCCTCTCTCTCTCTCTTTTTTTTTCTCTCTCTCTCTCTCTCTCTTGTACACACAGATGCTTCCTAAAGGTTTAATGCATTACCACACACACACACACTTCCACACACACACACACACACACTCCCACACACATACAATTACTTGAATTAATAAACCTGCCTCTCTCTCTCTCTCTCTCTCTCTCTCTCTCTCTCTCTCTCTCTCTCTCTCACTCTCTCTCTCTCTCTCTCTCTCTCTCTCTCTCTCTCTCTTACTGTCTCTCTTACTGTCTCTCTGTCTCTGTCTCCCTCTCTCTCTCTCTCTCTCTCTCTGTCTCTCTCTCTCCCTCTCTCTCTCACTCTATGTCTCTCTCTCTCTTTGTGGACTTATGTTCTCTCTGAATCTCTTCGCTCTAATGCACTTTAACCCTAAGCTCGGTTTCGTAACGTGGCCTAAGCTCCTGCAGCGCTACACGTTCCCCTCATGCTTTTTAACGTGCACTCTCATGCACTTTACATTACTAAAAGCATCGGTTAAATAGGATTCGCCGTGTCTGCCGTGTTTTCTGCCTCTATAAGCTCTGCAGGCTTTCAGCTGTGTCAGCTGTCTGTGAGCGTGTGAGAGAGTGTGTGTGTGTGTGTGTGTGTGTGTGTGTGTGTGTGTGTGTGTGTGTGTGTGTGCTGTGTTCTCTAGTGTATGGATACAGTATATACAGTATGTTTTATGAGAGCATCTTGTGTGTGTGTGTGTGTGTGTGTGTGTGTGTGTGTGTGTGTGTGTGTGTGTGTGCAGAGGAGGGGAGAGTGAGAGGCAGAGATCAGTGTGGGTCAGTGGGAATGGCTTAGCAGAGCTGTGTGGTTTTAGATGCAGGCGAGGGGCTGCAGGGATGCAATGCTAAGCTGATTAAATGTTCACACTTGGGGTCAAGTCAAGCAGCCACTCAGTGTCCCCAGCTGAACCGCAGCCAGCACTCTAAGCTTTCTCTCATATGAAGACGGAAAAAACAAGCAGCAGAAGCAAGATTCTTTTTCTTTTTAACCCTCCTGTTGTCCTCGAGTCAAGGGAGGAAGAAAGGAAAGGAGGGAGGAAGGGATGGAAGGAAGGAAGGAAGGAGGGAATGCAGGAAGGAAGGAAGGAAAGGAGGGAGGAAGGAAGGATGGAGGAAAGAAGGAAGGAAAGAAAGGAGGGAGGAAGGAAGGAATGGAAGGAAGGAAGGAAAGTAGGAAGGAAGGAAAGACGGAGGGAGGGACGGTGAAAGGAAATAAAGAGAGAAGGACGAAGGAAAGAAGGAAAGAAGGTAGGAGGGAAGGAGAAAGGAAAAGAGGAAGAGAGGAAGGAAGGAAAGAAGGACAGAGGAAAGAAGGAAGGATGAAAGGAAAGGAAGGAAAGAAGGAGGGAGGGAGGGTGTAAGGAAAGAAAGAGAGAAAGGAGGGAGGAAGGAAGGAAGGAAGGTAGGAGGGAGGGAGAAAGGAAAAGAAGAAGGAAGGAAAGGAGAGAGGAAGGAAGAGAAGGAAGGAGGGAATGCAGGAAGGAGAGGGGAAGGAAGGAAGGAAGGAAAGGAAAGAAGGATGGAAGGAAGGAAGGAAGGAAGGAAAGGCTGCAGCATTTGATCTAATTGTGATAAAAGTATGAGCAGCCAATTCAGGTTTTGGCTGCGAGCTACTGTGACTGTAACTTCATTTGTCACAGATTTCTTTCATCAGTCGCGCCCCCCCCCCCCCCCCCCCCTTGAAAAAAAAGATGAAAAACTATTGCAGGGTTTTGCATATTTTGGGATTTTTATTTTTGGGGGGTAGGATATTCTGCTCCCCTGGAGTGCGTTTCTTTCCACCATCATAAATCATTAAACACCAAACGGGGGAGAATATTTTTGGAGAGAAGCTCTTCAGAGTCCCACAGATTTGAGACTCTTTGCCAGGATGCACTGAAGCTAAGCTCTGGATGCTAACACACATTAGCATTATTAACATTATTAGCATTATTAGCATTAGCATTAGTATTTTAAGTGTAAACAGTAAGAAATAGAATAAAAAACTCCATAAATGATTAACCTTTGTGTGTCTGTTTTGACTGTTGCTTCCTTCTTTCCTTCCTTCCTTCCTTCCTGTCTATCCTTCCTTCCCCCCTTCCTTCCTTCCTTCCTTCCTTCCTTTCTGTCTTCTCTTCCTTCCTTCCTTCCGTCCTTCCTTCCTCCTTTCCTTCCTGTCTTCTCTTCCTCCTTTCCTTTCCTTCCTTTCTTCTCTTCCTTCCTTCCTTGACTCGAGGACAACAGGAGGGTTAAAAAAGTAAGTCCTTCCTCCCTTTCTTCCTTCCATCTTTCCTTCCTGTCTACTCTTCCTTCCTTCCTTCCTTCCTCCCATCTTTCCTTCCTGTCTATTATTCCTTCCTTCCCCCCTTCCTTCCTCCTTTCCTTCCTTCCTGTCTTCTCTTCCTTCCTTCCTTCCTTCCTTCCTTCCCCCTTTCCTTACTATCTTCTCTTCCTTCCTTCCCCCCTTCCTTCCTCCTTTCCTTCCTTCCTGTCTTCTCTTCCTTCCTTCCTTCCTTCCTTCCTTCCCCCTTTCCTTCCTATCTTCTCTTCCTTCCTTCCTCCCTTCCTTCCTCCTTTCCCTTCTTCCTTCCTTCCATCTTTCCTTCCTTCCTTCCTTCCTTCCTTCCTTCCCCCTTTCCTTCCTATCTTCTCTTCCTTCCTTCCTCCCTTCCTTCCTCCTTTCCCTTCTTCCTTCTGTCTACTCTTCCTTCCTTCCTTCCTCCCTCCCTCCTTCCTACTTGGGCCACTATGTTATTCCTGAAAGGGGAACCAAGTGCATCCAAGAAAGTTTAATTTTAGTCATAAGTCATAAATCTGTGTGCAGAAGTTCATGCTGCAGGCTTACACTGGAAATATGTCCTTATTTTAACATTTGCATTTGCATTAAGATATTATCTTATATTTGGACCAGTGTGTTATTCCTGAAATGGGGCACAAGTGCATCCAAGAGAGTTTAATCTGAGTTAAAAAAGAATCATGGTCAAATGTCGGAAGTTTAATCGACTGAAAAAAAACCAGATATGATCCAAAATTATGAAGGAAAAGTCTGAATTCTGCAACCTCAGTTACACCATGAGACATAAATCTGGAGAAAGTGGAACCACTGAACCAGAATAATCAGTGAGTTATAGTCAGCGGTCGTCATGACGCCAGCGACAATCAGCAGAACATTTCATATCAAGCTTTAAACGCTGATTTACTCACCTGTAAAACAAGCAGCTGAGATTCTAACTGAAGGACACACTGTTTTTACCCTCCTGTTGTCCTCGAGTCAAGGGAGGAAGGAAGGATGGAAGGGAGGATGGATGGAAGGATGAAAGGGAGAAGGAAAGGAAGGAAGGAAGGAAGGATGAAAGGGAGGAAGAAGGAAGGAAGGAAGGATGGAGAGAAGGAAGGAAGGAAAGGAGAGGAAGGAAGGAAAGAAAGATAGAGGAATAAGGGAGGATGGAAGGAAGGAAGGAAGAAAGGAGAGGAAGGAAGGAAAGAAGGACAGAGGAAGGGAGGAAGGACAGGAAGGAAGGAAGGAAGGGATGGATGGAAGGATGAATGGAGGAAGAAGAAGGAAAGATGGATGGATGGAAGGAAGGATGGAAGAAGGAAGAAATGAGGAAGGAAGGAAGAACAGAGGAAAGAAGGACGGAAGGATGGAAGGAAGGAAAGGAGGAAGGAAAGGCTGCAGCTTTGGTTGTAGTTTGTGATAATAATCAGAATGTGTGGCATTGTGTTAGGAGCAGTGGACATACAGATAACACACACACACACACACACCACACCACACCACACACACACACACACACACACACACACACACTTAGACCACCCACCTGACGAGATGAAGGAGACGGAGGGGGAAGTGAGTGGATCGATGGCTTGTGATGAAAAACCATCAATAAAGTTTAATCCTGTAAAAGCGAAGCCTCTAACAGCCGTCACTCACATGGTCAGCAATAACTGCTTTCATCACAGTAATGTACCGCAGCCCGGCTCCCTCCTTCCTCCCTTCCTTCCTTCCTTCCTTCTTCCTTCTTTCTTCCTCCCTTCCTTCTTTCCTCTGTCCTTCCTTCATTCATTCATTCATTCCTTCCTTCCTCCCTTCCTTCTTTCCTCTGTCCTTCCTTCCTTTCTTCTTTCCTTCCTTCCTTCCTTCCTTCTTTCTTCCTCCCTTCCTTCTTTCCTCTGTCCTTCCTTCATTCATTCATTCCTTCCTTCCTTCCTCCCTTCCTTCTTTCCTCTGTCCTTCCTTCTTTCCTTCCTTCTTCCTCCCTTCCTTCCATCCTTCCTTCCTCCCTCCCTTCCTTCTTTCCTCTGTCTTTCCTTCCTTCCTTCCTCCCTTCCTTCTTTCCTCTGTCCTTCCTTTCCTTCCTCCCTTCCTTCTTAACTCTGTCCTTCTCCCTTTCTTCCTTCCTTCTTTCCTTCCTTCTTCCTCCCTTCCATCCTTCTTCTTCCCTTCCACCCTTCCTTCCTTCCTTCCTTCCTTCCTCCTGAATGTACTTTTAGTCACTGCAGTTTGGCAAAGACTAACCTTCGTGCCGTCCTCCCGGGTCAAATTGACCCTGTCTGTTTTGATTGTTCCTTCCTTCCTTCCTTCCTTCCTTCCTTCCTTTCTTCTTTCCTTCTTTCCTCTGTCCGTCCTTCTTCCTTCCATCCTTCCTTCTTTCCTTCCTTCCTTCCTCCCTTCCATCCCTTTAAATCTAAATCTAAACTCTCCTCACATAGCTATGATGAAAATTGAGGCAAACATCTGTAATTTTCTCTATTCTGTCATTTAAAGAAAAACACATACTGGCTTTTTTTGTGTCGTTTATGAACAATGACATCATCCATCGTTTGATCAGGTGACAGCAAATCATCTAATCTGGCTCCTCCAATGATGATTTGGTTTAAAATGATCACTTGGTCCCGGCTCCTCCACTCACATGTCGATGTGTCCTTAGGTTACATACTTAACCCCAAATTGCTCCCGTTTCCGTGACAATGGTGTGTGAATGTGTATAAATGGTTAGTCTCCCTCCTGATGAGCCGGTTACAGACTCTGCATGGTAGCTCCTGTTATCAGTGTGTGAATGAGTGAATGTGACATGCAGTGTAAAAGTGCTTTGAGTGGTCATAATTGACTAGGAAAGCGCTATGCCTATATAAGTACAGTCCATTTACCATTTATGATTCGTTTGATAATGTGGAGAGGAGCAGGTGGATGACTGCAGCAGTGCATTGTGGGTTGATGGAGGGAATATGTGGAGGGCAGGAACTCAGAATAAACTGAAAAACCCAGAAAACATAAAATAGCCACACAGAACCGTCTCAGAATTCACATAAACAAGAAGTTAAATAACACACAGAACTGTCTCAGAATTCACATAAACAAGAAGTTAAATAACACACAGAACCATCTCAGAAGTCACATAAACAGGACGTTAAATAACACACAGAACTGTCTCAGAATTCACATAAACAGGAAGTTAAATAACACACAGAACCGTCTCAGAAGTCACATAAACAGGAAGTTAAATGACACACACAGAACCGTCTCAGAATTCACATAAACAGGAAGTTAAATAACACACACAGAACCGTCCCAGAAGTCACATAAACATGAAGTTAAATAACACACAGAACCGTCTCAGAATTCACATTAACAGGAAGTAAATAACACACAGAACCGTCTCAGAATTCACATAAACAGGAAGTTAAATTACACACACACAGAACCGTCCCAGAAGTCACATAAACATGAAGTTAAATAACACACACAGACCGTCTCAGAATTCACATAAACAAGAAGTTAATAACACACAGAACCGTCTCAGAAGTCACATAAACATGAAGTTAAATAACACACACAGAACCGTCTCAGAATTCACATAAACAGGAAGTTAAATAACACACACAGAACCGTCCCAGAAGTCACATAAACATGAAGTTAAATAACCACACAGAACCGTCTCAGAAGTCACATATACAAGAAGTTAAATAACACACACAGAACCGTCTCAGAATTCACATAAACAGGAAGTTAAATGACACACACAGAACCGTCTCAGAATTCACATAAACATGACGTTAAATGACACACACAGAACCGTCTCAGAAGTCACGTAAACAGGAAGTTAAATAACACACAGAATTGTCTCAGAATTCACATGAACAGGAAGTTAAATAACACACAGAACCGTCTCAGAATTCACATAAACAGGAAGTTAAATTACACACACAGAACCGTCTCAGAATTCACATAAACAGGAAGTTAAATAACACACACAGAACCGTCTCAGAAGTCACATAAACAGGAAGTTAAATAACACACACAATGAGCTCATACAGCAGAATGAATGAAGGTGTCATAATTCAGGTGTGAAGTCATAATTTCCTTCCTCCTTTACTCTAAACCAGAGGTGTCAAACATGAGGTCTGTAGGCCAGAAGCGGCCCGCCAAGGGATTCAATCTGGCCCACTTTCCTTCCTGTCTTCTTTTCCTTCCTTCCTTCCTTCCTTCCTTCCTTCCTTCCTTCCTTCTTTCCTTCCTTCCTCCCTTCCATCCTTCCTTCCTTCCTTCCTTCCTTCCTCCTCCCTTCTCATCTTCCTTCCATCTTTCCTTCCTGTCTTCTCTTCCTTCCTTCCTTTCGTCCTTCCTCCCTCCCTCCCTTCCTTCCTTCCTTCCTTCCTCCCTCCCCTCCCTTCCTTCCTCCTTTCCATCCATCTCTTTTTCCCCCCCTGCTCTTTACTCTTTAAATTGAAGCTGCAGCTTCTCTGATCCGACTGCAGATCTCCAGATTTTAGATTTCAGTTTAGTTCGACTCCTCTTTATTTTCTTCTTCTTCTTCTCCTTTTTCGTCTTCTTCTTCTTTTTCCAGATAATTTCCTCTGTATGTGTGCGTGCAGGACAGGACAGACGGGGTAATGACTCTCTCTAATAGGGCTTAGTTCAGCTGTCCGCATAATGCCGTCTGGCTTTCGTCTAATCTAAGCTCCGCTGTCTGACTCCGCACACTCGGCCCCCTCCGGTCAATGAGGGGTTAACCTACAAAGTGAAAAAAAGAGGGAGGAAATGGAGAGACAGAGAGGGGGGGAAGGAAAGGAGAGGAGAGGAGAGATGTCATGAAAATTGAGAGACATGGGGAAGAGTCGTCAGTGTCATCCGGAGACAGATAGCATCATGGAGAGATGAGAGATCTAGATGAAGAAGCCGAGGCTAATGACCGTTCAGCATTGACCTGAGCCGAGGTAATGATGCTGCGATGCTGCAAATTAGCTGTGGAGGGAAAGAGGAGGAAGAGAAGAAGGAAGGAAGAGCTCCGAGGTAGGGAAAATAAATGAAGAGAGAGAGGGAAAGAGAGAGAGAGAGAGAGGGAAACTAATAGCAGGGTCATGAGGAAAGAATATACAGCATCTAGGAAAGAGTGTGACAATGATGTTGAACTTTAACCCCGAAGAGGTAATGATACCGAGAGTCAGGCTGCGGCTGACAAATCAGGAGAGGGAAGAGAGGAAGGGAAAAAAAGGAAAAGGGAAAGAGGAGAAAGGGAAGAGATAGAAGGGAAGGGAAGGAAATGATATAGAATTGTAGGAGAGAGGAAAAGAAGAGAGAAAGGAAAAGGGGAAATGAATTAAAAAGTGGAGAAAAGGTGAAAAGGAAGAGAAGTAGGACGTGCAAAGACAGAAGAGTATGAGAGGGAAAAGAAAAGGAAAGGGAGGAAGGGAAAGATGCAAAATAGTAGGAAAGAAGAAGGAAGGAAGAGAAAGAAGAGAAGGAAAGTTGGAAGGAAAAAAGGAAGGAATGAAGAGGAGTAAGGTTGGAAGGAAAGAAGGAAGGATGGATGGAAGGAAGGGAGGATGGATGGATGGAAGGAAGGAAGAAGGAGAAGAAAAATAAGTATGGAAGGATGGATGGTATGAAGGAAGGAGGGAAGGAAGAAAATAAAAAAGAATGAAAAAGAAGGAAGGAAAATAAGAAGGGAAGGAAGGACATAGTAAAGGAATGAAGGAAGGAAGGAACAGATGAAGAAAAAGGAAAGGGAAGACGGGCAAATGGACTCCTGACAGCAGCAGAAGGTCGACATTTATCCTAAAACTCAGAGAGAAAAAGAAGAAGAAGAAAAAGAAAGAGAAGAAGAAGAAGAAGTTTGATCCATCACATCCGTCCGTCTTCTTCTTCTCTCTCCATGCTGCTTATTTAACAGTTCCTCCTCTATTTAAATATTTGGCTCATCCAGCTGCTTTACTTTGGAATACATTACACATTCACTCTGTTCAAATGTTCAGATCCAGGTTGGAAGGAAGAAAGGAAGGAAGGAAGGAAGGAAGGAAGGAAGGAAGGAAGGAAGGAAAAGAAGAAAAGGTTGGAAGGAAAAAAGGAAGGATGGATGGATGGATGGAAAGGGAAGGAAGGAAAGAAGGGAGGGATGGAGGAAGGGAAGGAGGATGGAAGGGAGAAGAAAGGAAAGGAGGAAGAAGGGAGGAAGAAGGAAGGAAAGAAGGACAGATGAAATAAGGAAGGAAGGAAGGAAAGAAAGAAAGGGAAGGAAAGAAGGTAGGGAGGAAGGAAGGAAAGAACGACAGAGGAAAGAAGGAAGGTAGGAAGGAAGGACAGAGGAAGGAAGGAAAGAAGGACAGAGGAAGGAAGGAAAGAAGGACAGAGGAAGGAAGGAAGGAAGGAAAGAGAAAGAGGGAAGGAAAATAAGAAGGGAAGGAAGGACAGCAGAAGGTCGACATTTATCCTAAAACTCAGCTGCCAGAGAAAAAGAAGAAGAAAAAGAAAGAGAAGAAGAAGAAGAAGAAGAAGAAGAAGAAGTTTGATCCATCACATCCGTCCCTCTTCTTCTTCTCTCTCCACGCTGCTTATTTAACAGTTCCTCCTCTATTTAAATATTTGGCTCATCCAGCTGCTTTACTTTGGAATACATTACACATTCACTCTGTTCAAATGTTCAGATCCAGTAGTTTTTTCTTCTCTCTGGCCTTTAGTTTCACCGGCTGGGAAACCGAATCAAATCTGATTTCCTCTTCAGTCGAGTCGTCCAAGTCTGCAGCTCCGCTCCGCTCCGCTCCACTCCGCTCTGTTCTGCTGCTGATGGGAATTTATTGTATTATTTTAATTTCCTAACCTCGATCCGTTATTACCTCCTCTGTGTGTCTGTGTGTACTTTCCCTAAAAGCTTCATGTCTGATCTCGTGTTGTTAAGTCGTAAAATGAGATTTGTCACAACTTGGACTCAAATATGGGAAACACAGCGAGTTCCTGCTTCTAATGAATGAAAAGTTCAACTGGAGTTTAACTCAGTCTGGAGTCTGGATAGCAGTTAAATCAGTGGTGTAAGGTGGGAATGAGGGATGAGATAGAGGTGTGGAAGGAAGGAAAAAAGGAAGGAAGAGGAGTAAGGTTGGAAGGAAGGAAAGAAGAAAGGAAAGTTGGAAGGAAGGAAGAGGAGTAAGGTTGGAAGGAAGGAAGGAAAGTTGGAAGAAGGAAGGAAGGAAGGATGTATGAAGGAAGGAAGGAAGGAAGGATGGATGGTATGAAGGAACGAAGGAGGGAAGGAAGAAAATAAGAAGGAAAGAAAAAGAAGGAATGATGGAAGGAAAAAAGAATGGAAGCACAGAAGGAAGGATGGATGGATGGTATGAAGGAAGGAAGGAGGGAAGGAAGGAAATATTACAGGAATGAATGAAGGAAGGAAGAGAAGTAAGGTTGGAAGGAAAAGAAGGAAGGAAGGAAGGAAGATATTTAAACCATTTGATTAAAGGAGGCAAGAAAAAGGAAAGGGAAGAGGGGCAAATGGAAGTAAAGTAATCAAGGTAAGGAAGGAAGGAAGGAAGAGAAGGAAGTGAGGAAGAAAGGAAAAGAAGGAATGAAGAAAGGGAAGGGAAGTAAACACTCATTTTAAATGAGTGGTTAAACAGAAAGATAACACAACGTACATTTAAACCATTTAATTAAAGGAGGCAAAGAAGGAAGGATAGAAAAAGGAAAGAGATGGACGGATAGAAAGAAAGACGAGGTGATGAAATGAGTGAAAAAAGAGAGACACAGGAATGAGTGAATGACTTGTCTGCGATTATGAGGTTGAACTTTAACCTCTGAAGGTAATGACACACCAAGAGAGGAAGGGAGGAATGAAGGGAGGGAGGAGGAGGAGGAGGAGGAAGGAAAGAAGGAGGGAAGGTAAAGAAGGAATGAATGAAGGAAGGAGGGAAGGTTAGAAGGAAGGGAGGTAGAAGAGGAGGAGGAAGGAAGGGAGGAAGGAGGGAAGGAAGATTAGAAGGAATGAATGAAGGAAGGAAGGAGGGTTGGAAGGAAAAGAAGAAATAAAGGAAGGAAGGAGGGAAGGTTAGAAGGAAGGAAGGAAGGAAGAGAGGAAGAAGAGGAGGGGGAAGGAAGGGAGGAAGGAGGTACGGTTAGAAGGAAAAGAAGAAATAAAGGAAGGAAGGAGGGAAGGTTAGAAGGTAGGAAGGAAGGAAGAAGAGGAGGAGGAAGGAAGGAGGGAAGGTTAGAAGGAAAA
>NC_070584.1:33027343-33049843 GCF_027409825.1 Scomber japonicus
TTAACCACCCTGCCAAATTTGAATGATTAAAAAAATCACCAAATATATGAAATTAGGCTTCAAAGTTGTGGTAAAAATCAGGCCTCTTTCTCTGCTCCCAAACGCTGTGGGCGTGGCCTCCGAATCCGCTGAAGCCCCGCCCCCTACCAAGTGTCACCTGTCAATCAAAGTCACCACCTCTACCAGAAACATGGATTTAGGAGAGAAGGAAGGGAGGAAGGAAGGAAGGATGGAAGGAGGAGGGAGCAAAGAAAGAGGGAAGGAGGGGAAGAAGGAAGGAACAATTAAAGAAAGAGGGAAGAAGGAGGGAAAGAAGGAACAGTCAAAGGAGAGACAGGGTCAATTTGACCCGGGAGGACGGCAGGAGGATATTAAGCTGCAGTTTTTTGGCCTTTTTTAAATCCACTTTATCAGCAGAGAGAAATACCCAGAACTAACCTCCATGTCTATTTCTCCTCATAACCACTTCAGGGATTGAATTGTGTTTGTTTTTGAAAGATTTTGGACCCAAAAAAAAAAAAAAAAAAATCAATTTCAGGGGGCAAGAAAAAAACAAGAGAAACAGAAAAGAGGGGAGAGAGAGAGAGAGAGAGATGAGAGGAGAGAGAGAGAGAGAGAGAGAGAGAGAGAGAGAGAGAGAGAGAGAGAGAGAGAGAGAGAGAGAGAGAGAGAGAGAGAGGAGAGACGAGAGAGAGAGAGAGAGAGAGAGAAAGAGAGAGAGAGAGAGAGGAGAGAGAGAGAGAGAGAGAGAGAAAGAAAGAGAAGAAGAGGATACACAGATGCTTTTTGTGGGTGACGTTTAAATCCACACTTCTGGGAAATTACTGTCAATTGTGTGTGTGTGTGTGTGTGTGTGTGTGTGTGTGTGTGTGTGTGTGTGTGTGGAGAGGGAGGGGGGGGGGTGGGTGGGGGCAGCATTGTAGTGACTCAGCTTGTGAGATTAGTGTGTTGACCAATGTAACTGCAGTCGAGGGGCAGAGTTTGATTTCGTGACTACGTGAAGTAGTTGATGATGATTATGGAGTGTGTGTGTGGTGTGTGTGTGTGTGCGTGCGGTGCTGTGTGTGTGTGTGTGTGGTGTGGTGTGTGTGGTGTGTGTATTTGGCTCAGTGTCTCCTCCTCGGCTGTTTACATTCCTCTCCTCTCCAGGCTGGCCGTAGAGAAGGTGCATGTGTTTGATTGTGTTATTTATTTTTGCTCAGAAACACAATCAGGACGTGTTCATTACTTCCTTCTGCTGGCGTTTGGTCACATGTTCCACACGGAGGAGGAGGAGGAGGAGGAGGAGGAGGAAGAGGAGGAGGAGGAGGAGGAGGAGGAGAGACCGATGAGCGTGATTAGAGCAGCTTTAAACTGATCTGCACGTGACGTTTCGCCACAAACACGAAAAGAAAAGTGCCAGACATGCAAACTGACACCTGTGCACAATGAGTCATGATTCAAAACCTTCCTTATCACCACATAGAACGTTGGATAAGAAGCCTTCCTTCCTTCCTTCCTTCCTTCCTCCCTCCTTCCTCCTTTCCCTCCTTCCCTCCTTCCTTCCTTCCTTCCCTCCTCCCTCCCTCTTTTCTTTCCTTCTACCTCCTTTCTTTCCTTCTTCCTTCTTCCTTCCTCCCTCCTTCCTTTCCTTCCCTCTTCCTCCTTTCCTTCCTTCCTTTCCTTCCTTCCTCCCTCCCTCCTGTCCTTCCTTCCTCCCTCCCTCCTTTCCTTCCTTCTTCCTCCTTTCCTTCCTTCCTTCCGTCTGTCCTTCCTCCCTCCCTCCTTTCCTTCCTTCTTTCCTCCCTTCCTTCCTTCCATCTGTCCTCCCCCCCCAACCTTCCCCCCTTCCTTCCTCCTTTCCTTTCTTCCTCCCTCCTTCCTTCTTCATCCCTTCCTTCCCCCCTTCCTCCTTTCCTTCATCCCTTCCTTCCATCTTTAATTTTAAACTAAACCACAGTAATTGTCCCTCACGTCAAACATATTTCAGCCACAGAGGAGCCTCATGACCTGAGTGTAGGTCTGTTAGGGTTAGGGTTCGCTGCCCTCGCTGCCTCTCTGACTGACTGACTGACTGACTGACTCGCTGAGTGATGAAGTTACATCTTTTGGTTATTACGTCTGAGGGCGCATTTACAGCGAAGCCTCCAGCAAATGTTTTAAAAGCATTCATTTACTGAGCAAAGCGTTTCACACTGAGGCTCCGACACAGCCGACAGCATGACAGATCCATTTTACCTAATACCATTTCTCTTATTTTATTTTATTTTATTTTTATTGCTGTTGTTTTATACGGAAGCCTGTTGCATTCACTTGAATGCAACAGGGGTCAGTTGAGTTTATATGGTTCACATGCAGAGAGTTTAATTGTATTGCATTATGTGACATTGTGCAAACATTAATAGTAGAAGTGATTTATTCATTATTATTTTATTTATTCATTCAGATCTTCTGGACATATCAATGTTTCTCCAGGATCAGCTGGACATATATGGCATGCTCCATGGATACGAGATACAGGTTGGATGTTCTCGCGAGATTTCGAAGTATCTCGATAATTCAGAGAAAAAAAAATACCCCGAAAAACAGAAAAATAAATTACTCAGAAAAAAAATTACTCAGAAAAAACAGATTTTTTTCTTTTTTTAACCCTTTATTGGGCAAATAATTATATTTGGTCACTTCTGTAAATATCCCAAAATATCCTTCCTTCCTTCCTTCTTCCCTTCTTTCCTTCCTTCCTTCCTTCCTTTCCTTCCTCCCTGCCTTCTTTCAACCCTTCCTCTTTTCCTTTCTCCCTCGTTCCTTATTTCCTCCATCCTTCCTTCCTTTCCTTCCTTCCAATCTGTCCTTCCTCCCTCCCTCCTTCTCTCCTCCCTTCCTCCATCCTCCTTCCTTCCTTTCCTTCCTCCATCCCCCTTTCTTCTTCCTTCCATCCTTCCTTCCTTCCATCCTTCCTTTCCTTCCTCCCTTCCTTCCTCCCTTCCTTTCAATGAGTGTCCTATAAAGGGTTAATTCAAGTGAATGCAACACGCTTCCATAGTTTTCCTTTCCTCTCTTTATAATTAACTCGATTTCACTCTCATATTACTATTACCAAAAAACTATTGATTACTACTACGTTTCTTCTCGTCAACAAATCCCATGAAAAAAAAATAAAAACCCAGCCATGAATTGATCCTGACAGGACTCTTATAAGTCTGTGTCTCTAAACCCTAAATCCTGATACCTGATGATGTAACCTGTGAGCAATAGAGCTCCAAAAAAACTAATAAAAAACATCTTTTATTACCATGAACACACACGGTTCACAGAGTAGAGCACCAGATGTCTCGTATTATTAGTATTATTACCCGCCACTGAAAATAAACCCTTCAAAATAAAATGCGAAAAACTACAAAAACTACAGTAGCCAGCTTTAAAAAAAGAAAAAAAAAAAAAGTAATTATATATCTGAGTCTTTATGTTTCCAGTATGAATCAGAACAAACACACATATTGTTGTTTTTGGGGGGTTTTTGGGGGGATTTGTGGACAATCAGGAAACAATATAGAATAACACCAGCTTTATTCTTTCAGTGTGCGTGTGCGTGTGTGTGTAGAGCGCGCGTGTGTGTGTGTGTGTGTGTGTGGTGTGTGTGTGCCAGGTTTTTCAAGGGCATTTGTATACAGAAGTAGCCATGCATCTGGGTGCAACGATGCTTCAGTGAGCAGCCACACACACATATACACTCTCTCTCTCACACACACACACACACACACACACACACACACACACACACACTGGTCACCAGTTGTCGGTAGCGTCTCTGCCCCAGGGCAAAGCTTTCATGCTACATTTCCACCAATCCTCCAACCCTCCACCACTAATCCATCATTTTGGGGCACACCAGTGCACATTGTACAAACCCACACACACACACACACACACTCGCACACACAACTTAAATTTGATGTCTTTTTTACTTGTTACTCTCCACACACACACACACACACACACATGCTCAATCTGCCCTGTGGCCAGTCGGTGTTCTGGTGTTGCTGCCCACTGGGTTTGAGCAGGAAACAGCTGCTCGACCAGATAAGACCCCCTGGACACACACACACACACACACATACACACACACATACACACACACACACACACACACACGTACATGCATAAGGGTCCAGTCCATTTAAAATCATGTGTGTCTAGATTAACACGTCTCCTGGTCCTGAGCTCTGAGTCACTTCCCTGGTGGGCTGGATGCACGTCACACTGTAACCGAGCTGCTGTCTCCTCACAGCTGATCACACCGGAGATGCTGCAGCCACACTCCGACATTTTTAGAGAATTGCTTTACCGAGTGAACTTTACCTCTGAAAGTCTCTCAAAGCCTATTTGCTGTTGCTGTTTAGTCGTATATTAAAGTAATTACAAAGAGAGAGGGAACAATGCATAAAGTAGGATGTGTTTAACCCTCCTGTTGTCCTCAGGTCAAGGAAGGGACGAAGGAAGGAGTAAGGAGGGAGGAGGAAAGGAAGGAAGGAAGGAAGGAAGAAAAGGAGTGAGGACGAAAAGAGGAAGGAAGGAAAGAAAGAAAGAAAGGAGGGAGGAAGGAAGGAAGCAAGCAAGCAAGCAAGGAAGGATGGGTGGAAGGAAGGATGGATGGAAGGATGGAGCAAAGAAAGAGGGGAGGAGGGGAAGAAGGAAGGAGAAATTAAAGAAAGAGGGAAGAAGGAAGGAAGGAAGGAAGGAAGGAAGGAACAGTCAAAAGAGACGGGGTCAAAAAAATGAATTAATTGAGCCGAATGGAAAGATAATTAACAACCGTAATTATACAAAGAAAAGAGAAAAACAAATGGAGGCGAATTAGAAGCTGATTGTGTGTGTTTGATTCAGCAAATGAGAGTGATGTATGGACACACACACACACACACACACACACACACACACACACACACACACACACACACACACACACACACACACACACACACACACACACACACACACACACACACACACACACTGTGCATAGCGTCTCTCTCTCTCTCTGTGTAAAGCCTGATTAATACATGTTACAGCTGACCTCTCTAATCTTATTACACAATCTGCCCATAGAGGAGGAGCTAAACCAACACACACACACACACACACACACACACACACACACACACACACACACACACACACACACACACACACACACACACACACACACACACACACACACACACACACACACACACACACACACACACACATACACACACACACACACACACACACATTCAACTAAGTGTTTTGGGGCAGTTTCATCATGTTTCGGGAGGAAAGGAGAGAGGGAAGAAGGATGGATGGAAGGGAGGAAGAAGGAAGGAAAGGAGAGGGGGAGGGAGAAAGGAAGGAAGGAAGGAAGGAAAGGAAAGATTAAACCTTGATTCATGTGTCAGAGAGCAGAGAGACTAAACATCGCCTATCACACAATATCATGTCCTATTTTACCTCAGACATGAAAATATAACAGACATAATGATGGAAATGTCTCTTTCTGGTAGTTTTGAGTCTCTTTAGTCTCTCCATCTCTACGTCGCCATGGTAACCAGATGGCAGCTGTCATTCAAACTAACTGTAGGTTGATTTTAGTCATTTTTATGTCTCTTTTTGGTAGTTTTGAGTCTCTTTAGTCACTCCATCTCTATGTTGCTATGGTAACTAGATGGCAGCTGTCACTCAAACTAACTGTAGGTTGATTTTTGTCATTTTTGCATCTCTTTTAGGAAGCATTTGGGTTTGTTTAGTCAATTTAAGTCTCTTTTTAATCATTTGTATGTCTGTTTTAATCATTTTATGTCTGTTTCTATTCATTTTTAGGTTTGTTTAGTCAATTTAAGTCTCTTTTTAATCATTTTATGTCTGTTTTTGGTAGTTTTGAGTCTCTTTAGTCTCTCCATCTCTAGGTTGCTATGGTAACCAGATGGCAGCTGTCACTCAAACTAACTGTAGGTTGATTTTAGTCATTTTTGCATCTCTTTTTGGAAGCATTTGGGTTTGTTTAGTCAATTTAAGTCTCTTTTTAGTCATTTTTATGTCTGTTTTTGTTAGTTTTTAGGGGTTTTTTGTCTCTTTTAATCATTTTTTCATCTCTTTTTGGCGGTTAAATGTTAACTTTATGGAGCTGTAGGGTTTATCATATAACCATTAGAGCCATCAGTCTTCACTGCTACATCATAAAAAGAAATCCTCATAACTACTATCTTATTAAAACTATTAACTATTCATTTCACTAAAACACATGGACATAGATACAGAGATAATTTAACCCAGAACATTTTAAACATATCTTCATTTTTGTGCATTTTGGGCCACTTTAGGGGGAAAAAAAGTCCTCAAATTTCAGAATAAAAGACATTTGTGGTGTTTTTACAGCTGTTTCATGTCAAAATAGTTCAAATGTGACCTGAACAGTTTGTAAGAATTAAAGCCAGCTATGACACAAGAAGCTTTTACTACACTTTAAAACAACTCCATGATCTGAAAGCTACAAGACTTTGAATAAATCTCGACTTTTCCATGATGCAAGTCCTGCAAACAAAAGCCATCTTATTGAATAATTGGAGTCTCTGTAATACCATTTCTTAGAAAACATGCAACTGCAGTGAGTATTTCCAACAGTAATCATCGTGTCAATTAAGAATAAAGCCGACCGAATCAATAAAAATTAAAGCTGATGTAAAATAAGTTGATTTTTATTCAGAACAGGTTTAACCCTCCTGTTGTCCTCAGGTCAAGGAAGGACAGAAGGAAGGAAGGAAAGGAGTTAGGAAGTAAGGAGAGAAGGAAGGGACAAAGGAAGGAAGGAAGGAGGGAGTAAGGAGAGAGGAGAGAGGGAGGGAGGAAAGGAGGAAGGGAGGGAGGAAGGAAAGGAGTGAGGGTGAAAAGAGGAAGAAGGAAGGAAAGAAAGAAAGGAGTAAGGAGGAAAAGAGGAAGGAAGGAAGGAAGTAAGAAGAGAAGGAAGGGACAAAGGAAGGAAGGAAGGGGTAAGGAGAGAGGGAGGGAGGACAGGAGGAAGGAAGGAAGAAAAGAAGGAAGGAAAGGAGAGAGGACGAAAAGAGGAAAGAAGGAAGGAAAGAAAGAAAGGAGTAAGGAGAGAGGGAGGGAGGAAGGAAGGAAAGGAGTAAGGAGGAAAAGAAGAAGGAAGTAAGGAGAGAAGGAAGGAGTAAGGAGAGAAGGAGGGAGGATGGAAGGAAGGAAGGAAGAAAGCAAGGAAGGATGGAAGGAGGAGGGAGCAAAGGAAGAGGGGAGGAGGGGAAGAAGGAAGGAAAAATTAAAGAAAGAGGGAAGAAGGAAGGAAAGAAGGAACAGTATAAATGTAAAGAATATAAATGGGGCCAAAAACCTGCAGTATTAAACTTTAAGGTTTTTTTTGCATACATTAAATATTAACGGTCAGAAGCGAGAATAGCTGAAGCAGTCCTGCCCTTGTGTTCTGTGCTCTGGTTTACATTTGTCTTTTTTAATTTGCCTCTTAAAGATTTGTGGGATTGTCACCGTCAGACAAGCGAGCACTAAAACCCGACCAGGCTGTAATTATTCAGCAGACAACATGTGGGTGACAGCGTGGCCTAGATCTGGTGCCTATATGTACCGGGCTGAGACAAAGAGCAGGAGGAGAGGCATGGAAAGACAGACTTAAATGTATGTCAGAGAGAGAGAGAGAGAGAGAGAGAGGTGGAGGGGAGGAGGGGGGAGGGGGGGGGGGTTGCATATTAAAACTAAACCAGGAGGAACTTCTCTGTATTTTTTTTTATATTGATTTATCACCTCGCTATCTCCTCAGTGGTTGGCTTGTGGAGGTGGTTTGATAACCGAATGAGGCTTAAATTCGGTGTAAAGTAAGAATAAATATGTGTTCTGAGTTTGACATACCACAGAAAAGTGTGTTGTTAACCACCCTGCCAAATTTGAATGATTAAAAAAATCGCCAAATATATGAAATTAGGCTTCAAAGTTGTGTAAATCTAGGCCTATTTCTCTGATCCCAAATGCTGTGGGTGTGGTCGCCGAGTCCACTGAAGCCCCGCCCCCTACCAAGTGTCACCTGTCAATCAAAGTCACCACCTCTACCAGAAACATGGACGCTACGTCTGAGAGCTTTCTGATGCTAGCTCAGCTGCTAACTCGGCTGTTAGCTCAGTGGCTAACTCAGCTGCTAGCTCAGCGGCTAACTCAGCTAACTGGCTAACTGTAGACTGTAGTAGTAGTAGTGAGCACTGAATGTATTTATACCTCTATAGCAGCAGCTGCGGGTTTATGCTAATCAGAAACATGGACACTGCGTCTGAGAGCTTTCTGCTGCTAATTCAGCTGCTAGCTCGATTGGCTAACTCAGCTGCTAGCTTGGCGGCTAACTCGGCTGTTAGCTCAGCGGCTAACTGGCTAACTGTAGACTGTAGTAGTAGTAGTGTTAGATGTAGTAACAATAACTCGCCACTAGGCAGGTAGACGTTTTTTGCAGGCTCAGAAAATCAGGAAAAATGAGAGAGTGAGAAACAGTTTAAGACTCTATCTCCACAATTCAGTACTGCATAGTTATCAGCCTTTTCACATATTTTCCAACATGTATAATATGTTTAGAAGTGAATCAATGATTTGACTTCACATGGACTTTAAGTAACAGCTGGCCAATGGTAAAGACAGGAAGAGGTGTTGACCTGGTGTCACCTCCTCTGTATTTATGTACAAACTTGGTTTTTATTGGGCTAATTTTGAAGCCAAAGCAGCAAACAGCAGGAGAAGTAAAGTTTCACTATTTTTACAAGTCAGAGTTTGACAAAGAAAAGAAAGGAAGGAAAAAAAAAAAGGGGGGGGGAATTGTCACACATAATATTTTTCACTCCACAGTGTTATGGTAAATTGTTAAATTCAATTTTGTTGCTGTGCACTTTGTAGATCCGTCCAAAGCTTTGATATCATCTATCACAACACTTTTCCAAAATAAGCTGCTGTCGCCGCTCTTTGCAACAAAAAAAAACAACAACTCACAGCTGGTATAAATCTTTGTAATTGAGTTCAAACAATTGTGGATATTGTGCAGATGGTTTCAAATGATGTTTGAAGTTGATAAAGTTGTGCAACAAAGACTAATATTAAATGCCCCCCCACACACACACACACCACAATATTAACTTTCTTTATAGATAACTTGCTATTGATCCCTGCTATGTTTAGCTCTATGCCGATGATACCATTTTGTATGTTTATCATGTTATAATCTCCATTTATTAAACTGCAGCTAATTTTAAACTTTAAAAAGACTAAATATATATATTTTATGCCCTACTCAAAGTCCTGACATGTGCATGGCTAAAATTCAGGCCTTTGTTCTCGGCTTTGAACCTCATATGGAGCTTTTCCACTACACAGTTCCAGCACAACTCGGCTCGCCTCGACTTGCTTTTTTTTGCGTTTCCACTAGAGATAGTACCTGGTACCTGGTGCTTTTTTAGTATCTGCTCTGCTGAGGTTCCAAGTGAGCCGAGCCGATACTAAATGTGACGTCAACAGACTGCCGGCCGCTGATTGGTCAGAAGAGTTGTCGCTGAAAGAGTCATGAGCCGAAGGACAGATAGAAGGAAGAGAAGACAGGAAGAAAGGGAGGATTGAAGGAAGGGAGGGAGGAAAGATGGAAGGAAGAGGAGAGAAGACAGTAAGGATAGATGGAAGGAAGAAAGGGTGGATGGAAAGATGGAAGGAAAAGAAGACAGGAAGGAAAGTGGCCCGGATTGGACTCCTTGGCGGGCCGGTTCTGGCCCACGGGCCGCATGTTTGACACTCATCAACTCATCAATTTCTCCTTTAATATATTAAACAGCAGCAGGTAAATGTTACAAATGGTGTAACAGTCTCACACAAATGACATTATAGTATTATCCACTCTTAATATGTGCATCTACGTACTGAAGACAAAAGACCTTTACATCCTATTACCGGGGCCGGAACATTTAATTGGCATTAAAGGTTTAAGTCCTATTTATCAGATCGATCTCAATTTGTACACTTAGACCATGAATCCTCCAAGCTCACTAAAGTCAGACCAACACTGTTCACTTCATATGTGCTTCCTTTAGATCATATTATCGGGAAATGCTCCATAAATGTTCATTGTTATGCAGATGATACCCTAATATATTTATCAATGAGCCAGATGAAACCAATCAGTTATCTAAAGTCCAAGCATGGCTTAAAGGATAACTACCGTTTTTTACAACCTGGACTTTATTTCTAGCATAAAATACGATCATTTACTCACCCAGACAACTTTTCATTTGGAGTCGTTCGGACGAAATTAGCTCCAGTGGAGCGCCGCATATATAATCTCTTTGGAGATTCGGTGTTCGGAAATGACATCATCCAGATCAGAGGTTAGCAGGTCAACCTACAGACCCTGGATGTTGATAACATGCCACCACGGGCTCGGAGGGGACTAGCACTAACGTATCATAACTAAATATTGGTGAAATGAATGATGATAGTTTGGTGGCAGATAATGTGTTACATAGAGGCTGCGCTTCGGTGCCCCGTATACTCGCATTATACAGATATACGCAGCGCAACACTGGAGCTAATTTAGTCTGAACAACTCCGAATGACAGGGGAAGTTTAAATACTACCAACCTCATCGCGCATTTGAAACAGCATCACAAGAAACAGCATGAGGATTTTCGCAAGACCACGGAGACGAAGAAACAAACCGCCGGTTCCCTCAAACAACCAACGCTGTCCGAAACATTCATGCTGATATCGGATCAATATCGGTATCGGCCAATACCCAAGGCTGCAATATCGGTATCATATCGGAAGTGAAAAAGTTGTATCAGGACTAGGCACGGGCCGGTATGAGATTCTGGCGGTATGATAAACATAAGCAAAAATATCACGGTTTCACGGTATGGCGGTATTGTGATTACAGCTCTAAAATGTTCCTAAAAGGAAGAAAAATAAAGACACACGTTCATTTAACCTGAATATACACTGTAATGATGGTGTGAGGGGTCGTGATACTCTACGCTGCAGCTGCACCACCTGAGGGATTTCTGATTTCTGGTTTGGGTTATCGTGGCTTTTTCAAATCGCGGTATACCTTGAACACGCTTATCATCCCATGCCTAATTGGGACACCCCTAATGTATTGTATGAATGAAGGATCGTAATACTGATAAATGCTGTGATAACTGTGGTTTAATGATGCTGAGCTCAAGAAAATAGGAGAATAACCTTTACCTACTTACTTATCCCAGAAAGGACAAAACATAGGAAACACTCTGTGGATCTCTATTTATTTAACATTTAACATTTCCACCTATATTCATAGTATGTATACGCTTTGACCACATGTTTTTTTTATCCTAATGTGAAGCCAAAAGAAAAGCTTCACCTCATTGAACGCTGAAGAGAAAGAACAACAGCTCTCCACCGAAAGGTCTTAATCAAGCTGAGTGAGGAAACACTTAAAATCTCATTAGAATTAAATGCCTACTGAAGCAGCTCTTATTACTAGCAGCTCGGTGTGTGTGTGTGTGTGTGTGTGTGTGTGTGTGTGTGTGTGTGTGTGTGTGTGTGTGTGTGTGTGTGTGTGTGTGTGTTTGTTGCTTGTGTGTCACATTCATGAGTTTATGAACAGGATACACTATTAAATTTCCATTAAGGCTGAACTCTGCCGTTGTCCTGCATGCGAAGAGGCCTCTGCTCTGTCTCCGCTGTCCCGAGCTGAACCCAGGTGGAAATCCAGGCAAAGTGCTTTCTTCTTCTTCTTCTTCTTCTTCTTCTTCTTCTTCTTCTTCTTCCTCTTCCTCTTCTTCTTCTTCTTCTTTTTCATACGCCACTTGTAGGTGCTTTTTTCTTCTTCATTGGTACTGTAGTGTGTTCATATTCCTTCCTTCCTTCCTTCTTTCCTTCCTCCCTTCCTTCTCTCCTTCCTTCCTCCCTCCCCTTTCTCCTTACTTCCTTACTCTTTTCCTCAATCCCTCCTTACTCCTTTCCTTCCTTCCTTCCTTCCTTCCTCCCTCCCTTCTCCCTCCCTTTTCTCCTTACTTCCTTCCTCTTTTCCTCACTCCCTCCTTACTCCTTTCCTCCCTTCCTTCTTTCCTTCCTCCCTTCCTTCCTTCCTTCCTTTTTTCCTTCCTTCCTTCTCCCCTTACTTCCTTCCACTTTTCATCCCTCCATCCTTATTCCCTTACTGTCTTCCTTCCTTCCTTCTCCCCTTACTTCCTTCCTCTTTTCATCCCTTCCTCCTCCCTTCCTGCTTTCTTTCCTTCCTTCCTTCCTTCCTTTCCTTCCTTCCTTCTTTCCTTCCATCCTTCCATCCTTTCCTTCCTTCCTTCCGTCCTTCCTTCCTCTTTTCCTCACTCCCTCCTCACTCTTTCCTTCCTCCCTTCCCCCTTCCTTCTCTCCTTCCTTCCTTCTCCCCTTACTTCCTTCCACTTTTCATCCCTCCATCCTTACTCCTTTACTGTCTTTCTTCCTTCCTTCTCCCCTTACTTCCTTCCGCTTTTCATCCCTCCCTCTTTACTCCCTTACTGCCTTCCTTCCTTCCTTCCTTCCTTCCTTCCTCTTTTCATCCCTTCCTCCTCCCTTCCAGCTATCCTTCCTTCCTTCCTTCCTTCCTCCTGTCCTTCCTTGACCTGAGGACAACAGGAGGGTTGAAGGAAGCTCATTTCATAATTTAGGAGCAGCATCAGAAAATGCTCTATAATCAGTATCAGAAGGGCTTCTTTTTCTTCTTCTTCTTCTTCTTCTTCTTCTTCTTCTTCTTCTTCTTCATACGCCACTTGTAAGAATAAAACATTGGTACTATACTGTAGTGTGTTCATAGACGCCAACCTCTCTCTGACGTTGCTTCCTTATCTTTTATGGGGAGATGATTACGTAACAGGGCTTCCTTTGGGTGACTGGACTTGTTTGAGTGCATTTGCCCGTTAGCTAAACCTTCCATTTACTGCTCACTGCTCTCTCCTCCTCCTCCTCCTCCTCTCTCCTCCTCCTCCTCCTCCTCCTCCTCTCGATTTTTCGTACGGTAATTTTTTCAGTTTCACAGAGATGACAAATCACTTTCATATTCTAACTAATAAGGGAAAATACTCGCCAGAATTGACTGTTAATAAAAGCATAAAGGTAGAAATCCCTACCTCCTTACTCTTTTCCTTCCTTCCTTTCTTCCTTCCTTCCCTCCTTCCGTCTTTCCTTCCTTCCTTCCTTCCTCCCTCCCTTCCCTCTTCCTTCCCTTCTTCCTTTCTTCCTCCCTGCCTTCCTTCCTTCCTTCCTTTCTTCTTTCCTCCCCTCCTTCCTTTCTTCTTTCCTCCCCTCCTCCTCCCGTCCTACTTTCCTTCTTTCCTCCCTTCCTCCTCGATTCCTGCTTTCCTTTCCTTCCTTCCTTCCATCCTTCCTCCTGTCCTCCCTCCCTTCCTTCTTTCCCCCCTTCCTGCTTTCCCTTCCCTCCATCCTTACTCCCTTACTACCTTCCTTCCTTCCTTCCTTCCTTCTTTCCTCCCTTCTTTCCTCCCTTCCGTCCTCCTCCCTCCCCCCTCCTTCTCTCTTTCCTTCCTTCCTTCCTTCCCTCCTGTCCTTCCTTGACCTGAGGACAACAGGAGGGTTGAAGGAAGCTAGTTCCATAATTTAGGAGTAGCAACAGAAAACACCATCGGACCAAACCCAGCTGATGCCTGTCATCCTTTAACCTGCCGTAGACTCTAATATTAGCAGCCGTGTCATGAGCTGGCTTCCTGTGTGAACGCTGCTCAGCTTGACTCACTCACACTCCTGCATTTGCATTTTTTATGGAAGCTCGTTACTGACCTTTTAAAACAGGAAGTGTAACTAAAAACCCATCACACTTCTATCACATGCACATCTTCCTTTAGTCTGTTTCAATAGATCTATGAATTATCAATAACTTTTCCTTTTATAGTTACAACTATGTGTGTGTGTGTGTGTGTGTGTGTGTGTGTGTGTGTGTGTGTGTGTGTGTGTGTGCGTGTGTGTGACCTTTATGATCAACATAACTGATTGGTATAGACACACAGAAGCACACACAGAAGCACACACACACACACACACACACACACACACACAGAAGCACACACACACACACACACACAGAGGCACACACACACACAGAAGCACACACACACACACACACAGAAGCAGCACACACACACTTACACAGAAGCAGCACACACATACACAGAAGCACATGCACACACACAGAAGCACACACACATACACAGAAGCACACACACAGAAGCAGCACACACATACACAGAAGCACGCACACACACACACACACACACACACACAGGAGCACACACACACACACTTTTTCAGTCACGTGTGTGTTCAAAAGGTCAACAAAGTGATGCGGCCCCCGTCAATTATTCAGTGTGAAGGGCCACAAAGTCACTCACAGACACACATATACAGTCAGTTTCCGCACACGCACACACACACACACACACACACACTCACACACACACACACACACACACACACACACTCACACACATTCACACAGAAACACACACTTTCGGTGGTGTCAGTTGTCACACATAGAGAGGTGACACCCTGACTAACATCCTGCTCTGGTCAGCTATGTCACCACCAATATCCGTTGCCAAGGCGACCACCGACCAGACCACATCCAGACATTAAAAACACTAAAATGTTTCAGCTCTGGTTTAGAAATGACTTTTAATTAGTAATTGCTGCTTTGGCCTTTTTAAAGGAATAATCAGCTGTTTTTTTTTCATTAGGAACAACACATAAAAAAAAAAAAAAGATTGTTATAAAAAGTCTGATGCAGGAAAAATCCCAAAATAACTCGAGCAATTAAAGTGAAACCAAAGTGCGTGCAGACTCTCGTGGTGTGAATCTGCTCCAGTAGCTTTTCACAAATTGAAGAAAATAAAATGTAATGAAGCATTTTGTTATTCTCCTTTATATCCTTCTATTATTATTATTATTATTATTATCTTGCTCTGTTAACCCTCCTGTTGTCCTCGAGTCAAGGAAGGGAGGAAGAAGGAAGGAAGGAAGGAAGAATGGATGGATGGACAGAGGAAGAAGGAAGGAAAGCAGGAAGAAGGAAGGAAGGGAGGATAGAAGGAAGGAAGGGAGGGAGGAAGAAGGAAGGGAGGACTGAGAGGGAGGAAGGAAGGAAGGAAGGGTCCTTCCTTAGGTAGGGGAGAAGAAAAAAGGAAGGAAGAAAGGAAAGAAGGGAGGGGCGGAGGAAGGAAGGAAGGGAAGAAAGAAGGGAGGGAGGGACGAAGAAGGAAGGAAGAGAGGGAGGTAGGAAAGAAGGAAGGGAGGAAGAAGGAATGAAGGAAAGGATGGAGGAAGGAAGGGAGGAAAGGAAAGGAGGAAGGAGGGAGGGAGAAAGGAAAAGAGGAAAGATGGAAGGAAGAAAAGAAGGACAGAGGAAAGAAGGAATGGAGGAAGATAGGGGGGAGGAAAGAAATAGAGAAGGAGGGAGGAAAGAAGGAAGGGAGGAAGGATCGAAGGAAGGAAGGAAGGAGAGGAAGGAAGGACGGAGGATAGAAGGAAGGAAGGAACAGTCAAAACAGACAGGGTCAATTTGACCCAGGAGGACGACAGGAAGGATAAAAGAGTTGAGTAGAAGAAGAAGAAGAAGAAGGAGAGATGAGGTAGAGGAGGGAACTAAAAAAGAAGAGAGGTATTGTGCCTCTTGAGCTATTTCCACATTACTAAGCAATCCTTTCTGTCCACTCCTCCCTTCTTTCCTCCCTTCTTCCCTCTCTCTCTCACCTCTAATCTAATATGTAGTGGATCACAAGCTGATCACACTGCCTGCACAGACTCACGTAGGCCACAGAGCATCATGGCTCTCCTGACTCTAACAACAAGCCTCAGTTCTGCATCCCGACACCAAAGGAACGAACATTTAACCCTTTACATACTGTTCATATCCTGCACCCAGTCTCTGGAAGGAAGGAAGGAAGGAAGGAAGGAAGAAAGGAAGGAAGGGAGGAAGGAAGAAAGGAAGGAGGGAGGGAGAAAGGGAGGGAGGGAGAAAGGAAAATAGGAAGGAAGGACAGAGGAAAGAAGGAAGGGAGGGAGGAAGGAAGGAAGGAAGGGAGGATGGATGGATGGATGAAAGGAAGGAAGGAGGGAGGGAGAAAGGGAAGGAGGGAGGGAGGGAGATAGGAAAATAGGAAGGAAGGGAGGGAGGAATGAAGGATGGAAGGAAGGAAGGACAGAGGAAAGAAGGAAGGAAGGAAGGACAGAGGAAAGAAGGAAGGGAGAAAGGAAGGATGGACAGAAGGAAGGAGGGAAGGAGGGAGGGAGGGAGAAGGGAAAAGAGGAGAAAAGGAAGGAAGGACAAAGGAAAGAAGGAAGGAAAGGAGGAAAGATAGACAGAAGGAAGGAAGCACATGGACATAGATACAGAGATAATTTGACCTCAATGGACAAAAAGCTGTAGCAACATTTTAAACATATGCATTTTGGACCACTTGAGGAAAAGTCATCAAATTTTTCAGAATAAAAGACATTTGTGGTATTTTTACAGCTGTTACATTTCAAAATGAAAACCAGCTATGACACAAGCTTTTACTTGGCCTTTAAACACTTTAAAACAACTCTGTCCATCCATGATAGCTACAGTACATTAAAGATATCTAGATTTTCCAGAACATACATTATGGGCTACTTCAGAATAAAAGTCATCAAATTTCAGAGTAAAATAATATTGGTGGTGTTTTTACAAGCTGTTAAATGTCAAAATGAGTGTAATTGAACCTGATCAGTGTGTAAGGGTTAAAAGAAAAGAGGAGGTGTAGAAGAAGTGGCTCAGAGGAAGAGAGTCATGGGTTCATACTCCGACCATCCAGCTGCTGTCTGAGAGGAGGTTGCATGTTATTCCTGTGTTATTGTGGCTTTCCTCTCTCATTTAAAGACATATAAGTACTGGCATTGCACTGCAGCTGCCCTCCTGCTCATACTATGTGTGCATATATCTATATATATATACAGTACTGTGCTAAAGTCTGAGGCCGCCATTATACAAACAGGAAATACAAGAAATAAATACACAGAATTTAACATTAATTATTAAATAGGTCTGCTAAACCTGTTTGGTAGATATCTGCTCAAAAACTGAAATCTATTGAACCCATTTCACTTTTTTGAGGCAATCTTTAGATACAGGTTGTTCTATGGTTGGCTTTCTTCCTTTCTTTCTTCCTTCCTTCCTTCCATCCTTCCTAACTACCTACCTTCCTTCCTTCCTTCGGTAGCTATGTAATGCACAGACAGACCATCAGATTGTGTTATGGTTGCTATGGATATGGGTTGTTCTATGGTTGCTATAGATACATATTGTTCTGTGGTTGCTATGGATACAGGTTGTTCTATGATTGCTATAGATGCAGGTTGTTCTATGGTTGCTATGGATACAAGTTGTTCTATGATTGCTATGGATACAAGTTGTTCTATGGTTGCTATAGATGCAGGTTGTTCTATAGTTGCTATGGATACAGGTTGTGCTAGTGTATAAATATATTTATTCATCTTCCATCCATCCTTCCTTCCTTCCTTCCTTCCTTCCTTCCTTCCTTCCTTCCTTACTCACTCACTCACTCACTCACTCACTCACTCACTTACTCCCTTCCTTCCTTCCTTCCATCCTTCCTTCCTTCCTTCCTTCGGTAGCTATGTAATGCACAGACAGACCATCAGATTGTGTTATGGTTGCTATGGATACAGGTTGTGCTAGCGGCTAGTGTTTAAACGAGACATTTTTGAAGTTGAGTTTCATTTTTTTCATCTTGTACATGAACAGAAGGAGTCTCTAACATGTTTTTAATAAAAGTTAAGAACAAATGAAGTCTGTAAAACATTAAATATCGGGTCACCACCGTCAAATAGCTTTTTCCTGGTGTGAACTACAAAGGGTTAAAAAGTCATTTCAGGTCATTCGTAGCCCGACTGCTCTCTCTTATGCCTTTTTTTTTTTTTCTTTGGACAAATAATGAGCTGAGAAAATAAAATAAAAAAGTAGCAGCAGCACCTCTGATCAGTGCAGCAGGAGGAAAGGGGATTTGGGGGATTTGCTGGGGGGGGGGGGGGGGGGGGGGTTGGAGGGGGGGTTTGGGGCGGGGGGGGGTTTGGTGATGGAGGATGGACGGCAGGCTGGCTGCTGTTTTATCTCGGTCTTTGGCTGTCACAATGATATTCAGATGCTTAGTTACACATTCAGTTCACCCTCTGGTTGGCACGGCGATGTTAACCCCTCGCTGGCTCACACACACTGAACACCAGACCTGCTACTGTAAGCTGAGTCATGACCTCCTTCTTCTTCTTCTTTCCTCTCTTCCTTCCTCCCTCTGTCTTTCTTTCCTTCCTTCCCTCCTTTCTTCTTTCCTCTCTTCCTTCCTCCCTCTGTCTTTCTTTCCTTTTTTCCCTCCTTCCTTCTTTCCTCCCTCCCTCCTACCTTCCTTCCCTGTAAGCTGAGTCGTGACCCTTTAGGATTCACTCTGTGCTTCTTCTTCTTCTTCTTTCCTCCCTTCCTCCCTTTCCTTCCTTCCTCCCTCTGTCTTTCTTTCCTTCCCTCCTTCCTTCTCTCCACCCTCCCTCCTACCTTCCTTCCCTGTAAGCTGAGTCATGACCTCCTTCTTCTTCTTCTTCTTCTTCTTCTTCTTCTTTCCTCCCTTCCTTCCTTCCTTCCTCCCTCTGTCTTTCTTTCCTTCCCTCCTTCCTACTTTCCTTTCCTTCCTTCCTTCCTCTGTCTTTCTTTCCTTCCCTTCTTCCTTCTTTCCTTTCTCCCTCACTCTGTGCTTCTTCTT
The DNA here is from genome assembly GCF_027409825.1 of Scomber japonicus. Classification (NCBI taxonomy): domain Eukaryota; kingdom Metazoa; phylum Chordata; class Actinopteri; order Scombriformes; family Scombridae; genus Scomber; species Scomber japonicus. The sequence continues at coordinate 33,046,165 of NC_070584.1, forward strand.
CTTCTTCTTTCCTCCCTTCCTTCCTTCCTTCCTTTCTCCCTCTGTCTTTCTTTCCTTTCATCCTTCCTTCTTTCCTTTCCTTCCTTCCTCCCTCTGTCCTTCCTTCTTTCCATTCCTTCCTTCCTCCCTCCTTCTCTCTTTCTTTCCTTCCCTCCTTCCTTCTTTCCTTTCCTTCCTTCCTCCCTCTGTCTTTCTTTCCTTCCCTCCTTCCTTCCTTCCTCCCTCTGTCTTTCTTTCCTTCCCTCCTTCCTTCTTTCCTTTCCTTCCTTCCTCCTTCTCTCTTTCTTTCCTTCCCTCCTTCCTACTTTCCTTTCCTTCCTTCCTTCCTCTGTCTTTCTTTCCTTCGCTCCTTCCTACTTTCCTTTCCTTCATTCCTCCCTCTGTCTTTCTTTCCTTCCCTCCTTCCTTCTTTCCTCCCTCCCTCCCACCTTCCTTCCCTGTAAGCTGAGTCATGACCTCCTTCTTTTTCTTCTTCTTCTTCTTTCCTCCCTCCCTTCCTTCCTTCCTCCCTCTGTCTTTCTTTCCTTCCCTCCTTCCTACTTTCCTTTCCTTCCTTCCTCCCTCTGTCTTTTTTTCCTGTCAAAAAAAGTAGTTATTTCTTTATTTATTTATTTCCTCTTCCACTTCCTTTTTGTTCTTTCTTCCTTTTCCCCTCTATTCTTTTAATTCTTTCTTTCTTCCTTTCTTTCTTTCCTCCTCCTTGTGCTTTTATTCTTCTCCCTCCTCCTCCTTTCTTCTCTCTTTCTTTCTTTCTTTCTTTAGTCCTTTCTTTCTTTAGTCCTTTCTTTCTTTAGTCCTTTCTTTCTTTCTTCATCTTCTTCCTTCTTCTTATTCTTTCTTCCTCTTTCTTTTTTGTTTATTTCTTTCCTCCTCCTCCTTTCTTCTCTTTCTTTCTTTCTTTCTCTGTCTCTCTCTCTTTCTTTTCTCTCTTTCTGTCTTTCTTTCTTCCTCTTCCTCTCTGTTCTCCTCCATTATTTGATTTCCTCATCGTCCTCCTCATGTTTGTTCTCCCTCACTTTTCTTCCTTTCTTTCTTTCTTTCCTCCTCCCTTGTTCTTTCTGTCTGTCTTTCTTTCTTTCAGTATGAACAGGAGGAATTGTGTGAACTTGTCCTTTAAATTTATCATTTAATCCTTAATCAGTGAATCAGAGCTGCAGGAAGTTTAATACTGAGAACATAAAGTGAAACACAGAGGTTCAGAGTTGAAGAAGACCATGTGAAAGCTGATAGTTCTGTAAGAAAGCAAGTAAGAGGAGCTTTAGTGGAGTTTAACTTTGATGCTGAACTGTGAAAAGTCCTTTAAGAGATACGAGGATGAAATCACAGCATCTACTGAGCTGCATATCAACAGGTCCGTCTCCATGACAACCGAGCATCTCCAACCATGAGATGAAGTTGAAAGCTAGTAAGAGGACCTTGAGTGTGTGACTCTTTGTTTGAGAGTCATATTTGATGTCAAGGTAAAAGATGAAATGAAGTGAAAGTTAAAGATTAATAGATATTTCTCTAAACTCTAAACTTTACATTTCTTATAATTACCGATGTTGAAAGAATTTGACCTAGTATTAAATGTTTTTATCGTTTCTTTATGACCTTCGTTAAATAAGTACAGGCTGGTAGATTTCTATAAGAAAGATATAGAAGGTCTACTTCATATTTAATATTTGATATCCTTATTTTATCATCAGCTGCTGGTATTTCTATTAGACTTGACGAGGCCTGAGCTGCACCATGCTGCTTTCTGAGAGGTTTAAATACCTGAGTTATGATGAGATGGAGAAGACTGAACATACTGACGCACTCTTTCAATTTATATAAAGTCAAATAAATAAGGAAAATAAATAAGAGAGAATAAGAGTATAAAATATGATATAAAATATAAATAAATGTGAATATTAAATCAAATGAATATTAAACATAAATCAAATAAATTAAAATAAATATTAAATAATATAATATAAATAAAAGTGTAAGTAAATCAAATATAAATAGAATAGAAAATATAAAATATAAAAAGAAAATATAGTATAAAATATAAATATAAAATATAAATAAATGTGTATATTAAATCAAATAAATATTAAGTCAAATAAATATAAAATATAAATCAAATAAATTAAAATGAATATTAAATAATATAATATAAATATAAACAATAATATAAATATAAAATATAATATTAAATATAAAATATAATATAAAATATAAATAAAAAATAAATATAAAATATAATATAAAATATAAATAAATAAATACAACTAAAAATAAATATTAAATAAAATAAATATAAACACATTAAATATATATATAAAATATAAATAAATAAAATAATTATAAATATAACGTAGCAAAATAAAAAAAATAAAAAATAAAATAAATAAAATAAATAAAATAAATAAAATAAATAAAATAAATAAAATAAATAAAATAAATAAAATAAAATAATAATAATAAAATAAAATAAATGAAATAAAATAATAATAATAAAATAAATAAAATGAATAAAATAAAAATAATAATAATAAAATAAATAAAATAAAATAAATAAATAAAATAAAAATAATAATAATAAAATAAATAAAACCAGCCATCCCTTTGCTGAGTGTAATCTGGGTTGAGCTCAGTCAGTGTGTGTCTGCTCTGGATCTGTAACACCCACAGCTCAGCAGCTCAGCAGCTCAGCAGATCTGGGAGCTTGTGGACCAGTTGGCACTGTCACTGCATACTTTTATCCGCCGCAGGACCGTCATGTTTACCCCCGCATGCTCCCCTCTCTTCCTCTCTTCCTCTTCCCCTCTTTACTTTTCCTCTCCGCTGGCAGCAAATCCTTCATTTTCGCCCCGGGGGTGTTGGAATCCCTCTCATGTCGGGCGGCTTGGCTCGCTCTGACGTGTTTCATTTAGTTTTGTGTAAGCTGCGGGTGTCATGGAAATACAGTAACTGTCCCTGTGTGTGTGTGTGTGTGTGTGTGTGTGTGTGTGTGTGTGTGTGTGTGGTTGCTATGGCCCGCCCTGTGACCCTCCACCTTTGTCCCCCCACAGCAGGCAGTGAGTGAGTGTGACAAACACAAGCTCTGTCTGTCCCTTTTGGCTCTCAGGGTGAATCTGTTTGTACACCTGCCACAGATTTCCCCCTCTCACACACACACACACACACACACACACACACGCACACACACACACGCACACACACACACACACACACAAACATCCTGTAAAAGCTGTGCCGGGGGTTTGCTGCTGCTTTGAATGACCTGCTTTTTTAACACCTCCCTTACAAACACTCTGCTCTACATCCTGCAGGGAAGCTCCAGCCTGAGCCATGACACAGCGTTAACTGGTTTCACTGGTTTCACTGGTTCTTATGGGCCCAGTTAGGATTTTTTTTTTTTTTGTGCCGATGTGGTTTAGTTTAAATTTAAAGGGGTCAAAATGTGAAAATAAACGTATGAATAACTCTTTTTTTATGGACCCAGCATCAAATTTGGGCTTCCTGTCGTCCTCCTGGGTCAAATTGACCCCGTCTGTTTAGACTGTTCCTTCTTTCCTCCCTTCCTTCCTTCCTTTCCTTCCTCCCTTCCTTCTTTCCTCTGTCCTTCCTTCCTCTTTTCCTTTCTCCCTTCCTTCCTCCCTCTGTCCTCCCTTCCTCCCTCCCTCCTTCTTCCCTTCCTTTGCGTCCT
>NC_070584.1:33054843-33059342 GCF_027409825.1 Scomber japonicus
AGAGCTGCTGCTGTCTCTCTCTCAGAGCTTCATCATTGTTCGCTGGCTGTTGATAAAACAAGGCCTCAAAGGATCACACACACACACACACACACACCACACACACACACACACACACACACACACACACACACACACACACACAGATCTTTGTGATGCTCAAATAGGCTTGTGTGAATGTATTTGCATCATTTTATCAGGCTGTTTCTTATTGAAGCATCCTAAAGAACAGCTGGTGCAGTTTGCATTTTCTACAGTATATATTTGGAAGGAAGGAAGGAACCCCCAATAGACTTTAAATTTGCTAAAAAAAAGACTGTTCCTTACTTCCTTCCCTCTTTCTTTACTCCCTCCTCCTTCCATACTTCTTTCCTCACTTCCTTCCATCCTTCCTTGCTTGCTTGCTTCCTTCCTCCCTTCCTTCTCCTTTTCCTCCCTCCTTCCCTCCTTACTCCTTTCTTTCCTTCCTTCCTTACTTCATCTTTCCCTCCCTCTCCTTACTCCTTTCATTCCTTCCTTCCTCTTTCCCTCCCTCCCTCCTCTACTCCTTTTCTTCCTTTTCTTCAATCCTTCCTTCCTTCCTTCCTTCCTTCCCTTCCTCCCTCCTTAATCCTTTCTTTCTTTCCTCCCTTCCTTCCTTCCTTCCTTCCTCCTTTCCTCCCTCCCTCCCTCCTTACTCCTTTCTTTCCTTCCTTCCTTATTTCATCTCTTCCCTCCCTCCCTCCCTCCTTACTCCTTTCATTCCTTCCTTCCTCTTTCCCTCCCTCCCTCCTTACTCCTTTTCTTCCTTTCTTCCTTCCTTCCTTCCTTCCTTCCTTCCTTCCTCTTTCCCTCCCTCCCTCCCTCCTTACTCCATTCCTTCCTTCCTTTCCTTCCTCCCTTCCTTCTCTCCTTAATTCCTTCCTTTTTGCATTCTTCCTTCTTTCCTTCCTTCCTTCCTTCCTCTTTGCAATCCTTCCTTCTTTCTCTCCCTTCCTCCTGTCCTTCCTTGACCTGAAAACAACAAGAAGGTTAACTTGATATTTTATGTGCACATGCTCAGTAGTGTCTCCCTTGCAAAGAACTACTCTCCTTCCTCCCTTCCTTCCTTTCTTCCTTCCTTCTCTCCTCAATTCCTTCCTCTCTTCTCCTTTCCTCCCTTCCTCCTGTCCTTCCTTGACCTGAGGCCAACAGGAGGGTTAAACTCCCCCTTGCAAAGAACTACTCTCCTGAGACTGAAAGGATGATCTCTGCTATTAGCTTCTTCTTAACATGTGAGATGTAATGTCATACCTACTGTATTTCACATTGTCAGCAATTTTAGTACAAGCACATGCTCAGTAGAGTCTCCATCGCAAAGAACTACCCTCCTTCCTTCCTTCCTTCCTTCTCTTTCCCTCCCTCCCTTCTTACTCCTTCCTTTCTTCCTCCTTCCTTCCTTCCTTACTTCCTTCCTTTCTTACTTCCTTCCTCCTCTTTCCCTCCCTCCCTCCTTCCTTCTTTCCTCCCTCCCTTCCTTCCTTCCTTACTTCCTTCCTTCCTCTTTCCCCTCCCTCCCTCATTACTCCTTTCCTTCCATCCTTCCTTCCTTCCTCTTTCCTTCCCTCCCTCCCTCCTTACTCCTTTCCTTTCTTTCTTTCTTCCTTCCTTCCTTCCTCCTTTCCTCCTTCCCTCCCTCCCTCCTTAATCCTTTCTTTCGTCCTCCTTTCCGTCTCTCCTTAATTCCTTCCTCTTTGCATTCTTCCTTCTTTCCTTCTTTCCTTCCTCTTTGCATCCTTCCTTCTCTTCCTCTCTTCCTCCTGTCCTTCCTTGACCTGAAGACAACAGGAGGGTTAACTTGATATTTTATGTGCACATGCTCGGTAGTGTCTCCCTTGCAAAGAACTACTCTCCTGAGACTGAAAGGATGATCTCTGCTATTAGCCTTTTCTTACCTTGTGAGATGTAATGTCATACCTACTGTATTGCACATTGTCAGCAATTTTAGCATGCTCAGTAGAGTCTCCATTGCAAAGAACTACTCTCCTGAGACTGACTGCCGTTATTAGACTCTGGACTCTGTTTCTTTACTAAAATAAAACATGACCTAACTCTTCATAATGAGGAAACATGACACCCAGCGATGCACCGTGGCTCATTTTTTAATAGTTTTTTGGACAGTAACAAAGCTCTACAGCACAGAGCAATAAGATAAATCAGGCTTTGGCTACTTGTGTAGATCGTTGTCGGTTTTGGCTCTGCACATCATCCATTATCCTTTTAAGACGGAGAAAGAGGAAAGAGTTAAATGCTTTCTGTATGCATGTTCTGTCTGACTCCTGCAGGAAAGGGCCTCGCAGCCTTTCTGCTTGGCTCTCTGCCCATCGGACTGCCTGTCTGTCTGTCTGTCTCTCTGACTGTCTGACTGTCTGTGTGTCTGAGCGGCCGGCTGGCCGGCTGGCTGGCTGACTGTGCTACTGCATGAATAATGCTGAGCCATGGTGCCCCGCTGCCTTGACAACCAGTGGAGAGCGAGGGAGCGAGGGAGGGAGGGAGAGAGGGAGGGAGGGAGAGGAGGTCTGTGTGGGTAGAGAGCAAATATAGAAGAGAGGAAAAAAATAGGGAAGAGAGAGGGGGGGTCTGATCAAATGAAAAAACTGAAACAATGAAAATGTAGGCAGAGGAAAAGAGAGATAGAAAAAAGGATATGGAGGAAAAGGGGGGGGGGGTAATAAGGGAATTCTTTATTTAGGGCAGAGGAATGGAGTAGAGATGCAAAGTGAAAACTCACTAGAATGAGAAAAGAGAGGAGAAGAAAAAAAAAGAGAGAGGCGGCTCAGCAGTTTTTGGATGCCGCCTGCAGCAATAGCAGAAGCAGCAGCAGCAGCAGCAACCTGTTTCACAGTGTCACCAGAGTGTTGCATCATGGGATCAGGGACCACGGGGACGCTCACATTGCAGGATGACATCACCCGTTACCGAGTCAGCTCGTGTCTGCTCCGTTCTGTCTGCATGACCGTGGAGAGACCAAGAGGGAGAGAGAGAGAGGGAGAGAGAGAGAGAGAGAGAGAGAGAGAGAGTGGGAGAGGGAGAGAGGGAGAGAGAGAGAGAGGGAGAGAGAGAGAGAGGGGGAGAGAGACAGAGTGGGAGAGGGAGAGAGAGAGGAGAGAGAGAGAGATAGGGATTGTTTTCAGTCTTGTCTGTCTGTCTGTTCATCTCAAAGTCGGCGAAACAAAGAGACAGATGAACAGACCGACATAAATGGAGAGAGAGAGAGGAGAGAGAGAGAGAGGAGAGAGAGAGAGGAATAAAAGGGCGCAGATGCTTGTGGAGGGTTTCAAGTCTTGTGTGGCAGCATGATATTGCAATCTCAAAAAAAAAAAAGAAAAAGAGAGAGACGAGGAGGAGGAGGAGGAGGAGGAGAGGGAGGAGGAGGAGAGGGAGGAGGAGGAGGAGGAGGAGGAGGAGGAGGGAGGAGGAGAGGGAGGAGGAGGAGGGAGGAGGAGGAGGAGGAGTGTAGAGATTTGGGTTTGGTTCAGTTGGAAAGTGTGTGTCTATCTCCTGCCCCCTCCCGTTCCTTTCTGCCTGCCTGCTCTAAAGCTTGAATCCCTGTGTGTTTCTGGCTCTCGTGACCGTCCACCTCGACCGAAAACAGACCCAGGAGCAGGTTGAGAGACATCATCATTCATCATCATCATCATCATCATCATCATCATCGTCATCACCCCTATTTCTGTAGTGCAACAGCAAAAACCTTTTTTTTTTAACCGCAACAGTACAAATCATATTTTTAGTCCTCTGAAATGCAGACGAGGGACGAGGACGAGGACGAGGGAGACGTGCCTTGCCCAGATTATTCCTTCCTTTCCTGTTAAACCCTCCTGTTGTCCTCAAGTCAAGGAAGGAAAGGAGGGAGGAAGGAAGGATGGAAGGGAGGAAGAAAGAAGGAGAGAAGGAGGAAGGATGGAAGGAAGGATGGAAGGGGGAAAGGAAGGAAGGATGGACGAAAGCAGGAAAGAAGGAAGGAAGGAATGAAGGAAGGAAGGTAGGCGGGAGGGAAGAGGAAGGAAGAGAGGATGGAAGGGAGAAAGGAAGGAAGGGAGGAAGGAAGGAAGGAAGGACAGAGGAAAGAAGGAAGGGAGGAAGGAGTTAATGTACACATTAACTTGTTATTTTAGCAAAGTGACCCTCCCGGGTCAAATCGACCCCGTCTGTTTTGACTGTTCCTTCCTTCCTTCCTTCCTTCCTTCCTTCCTTCCTCCTTCTTTCCTCTTTCCTCCCTTCCTTCTCTCTTAGGTCCTTCCTCTTTGCGTCCTTCCTCCTTTCCTTCCTTCCTTCCTTCCTCCCTCCCTCCTTCATTCCTCCCTTCCCTCCCTCCTCCCTCCCTCCCTCCCTCCCTTTCTTTCCTTCCTTCCTTCCTCCCTCCTCCTTCATTCCTTCCTTTCCTTCCCTCCCTCCCTCCCTTCCTTCTTCCTTCCCACCCTCTTTTCTTCCCTCCTACTTCCCTTCCTTCCCTCCTTTCCTTCCTTCTTCCCTCTTTC
>NC_070584.1:33059842-33062342 GCF_027409825.1 Scomber japonicus
GAAAAGACTAAGGAGGGAGGGAGGTATGAGGAAGGAAGGGAGGAGGGATGGAGGAAAAGAGGAATGGAGGAAGGAGAGAAGAAAGGAAAGAGGGATGGATAGATAACTGACCTGCAATAAGAGTCATATTTGCTTGGACACAGTTTATCAGTATCTCCTATCAGGCTAACCCTAGATGCTTTATTACAGTAAAATCATAAATCACAATGGTTTTATTGGTCTTGCCCACTTGAGATCAAATTGTGCTCTATATGGTCTCTGAGCTAAAATGAATTTGACACCTCTGATCTAATCTAATGCACATTCACACACTGCTGGTGGAGCCATCTGGAGCAATTTGGGGGGTTTCAGCATCAGAGGAACCAGGGATTGAACTGCTGATCTTCTAAGTAGCTCTATTCCTGAGCCACAGCCGCCACTAGCCGCCACTATCAGCATCTGCTTGGGTCAGGATGGAGATGGTTATTCCTCTGATTGGACTGAGGTCATGCAGCTATGGGTCACTCATGGCTCGGACACTGAGAGGCAGATGTTGAGAGATGAGAAGCTTGCACCTCTCCTGTGGTCCCATGGTTGTGTGAGATATATATACGCTTTATTTAGAGCAGGGGGGGCAAACTCATTTTCATTCAAGGGCCACAAACAGCCCAATTTGATCTCATGTGGGCCGGACCATTAAAAAGATAGAGGGAAGGAAGGATGGAAGGAAACATAAGGAGAAGGAAGAAAGGGCAGGTGGAAGGAAGGAAAGAATAAAAAGATAAAAAGAAGACAGGGAGGAAAGATGGAAGGAAGGAAGGGAGGAAGGACAGATGGAAGGATGGAAAGATGGAAGGATGGGTGGAAGGAAAGAAGGAAAAGAAGACAGGAAGGAAAGATGGAAAGATGGAAGGATGGGTGGAAGGAAGGAAGGAAGGGAGGAAGGACAGATGGAAAGAAGGAAGGAAGGAAAAGAAGACAGGAAGGAAAGATGGAAGGAAGGAAGGACATAAGGAGAAGGAAGAAAGGACAGATGGAAGGAAGGAAGAAAAAAAGACAGGGAAGGAAAGTGGGTCGAAGTGGACCCCTCGGCGGGCCGGTTCTGGCCCACGGGCCGCATGTTTGACTCCCCTGATTTAGAGGCTGTATCAGTTTTCACCTCGTCTGTGTTGCGTTCACAGACCTGTTTGGTGTAATCTCCATATGGTTGCAGAGGGCCCCCCCTGCTTAAACCCTCCTGTCGTCCTCGAGTCAAGGAAGGAAGTTAGGAAGAAGAAGAAGGAAGGAAAGGAGGGAGGAGGAAGGAAGGGAGAAAGAAAAGAAGGAAGGAAAGGAGGAAGGAAGGAAGGGAAGGAAGGAGGGAGGGGAGGAAGGAAGGTAGGAGGGAGGGAGGAAAGAAGGATGGAGGGAGGGTGGGAAGGAAGGAAGGAAGGTAGGTAGGTAGGAGGGAGAGAAGGAAGGAAGGAGGGAAGGAAGGAAGGAAGGTAGGTGGGAGGGAGGGAGGGAGGGAAGAAGAAAGGAGAGAAGAAGGAGAGAAGAAAGGAAGGAAGAAGGGAAGGAAAGAAGAACAGAAGGAAGGAAGGAAGGAAGGAAGGAAGGAAGGAAGAGTCAAAACAGATGGGGTCAATTTGACCCGGGAGGACGACACAAGGCTGAACCCCTGGAGTGGACAGATCTGGATTCCCCCTCCTGCCCAGAGAGCGAGGGATTGTTCGGCTTTGCCTGCGTTGCTCTTGACGACGGGGGTGAAGGTAGAGCTGCAATTGCTTTTTCAACCCAGGGGCATGTTCCCTCCAGTTGAGGGTCATTATTGGTCTGAGACCCTTTTTTCCCCTCTCAGGGGGAATAACGGAGGAGTGGGGTTTTCTTGCTGCTGTGACTTCAGGACAGACCTCTGGAAGTTTAACTGACTCTCTGTCTGCCATGGACGGTGGTCCCTGGTGGGTCCATCATCAGTTCAGAGGCATCACAAGGGTTACGAGACAGTAGGCTGCACTCTATGGAAGGAATGAAGGAGGAAAAGAGGAAGGGAGGAAGGAAGGAAGGAAAGGGAGGGAGCGAGGGAGGGAGGGAAGGAGGAAGGAAAGGAGAAAGGAGGGAAGGGAGGAAGGAAGGAAGAAAGGAAGGAAAGAAGGAAGGAGGGATGGAGGAAAAGAGGAAGGAAGGAAGGAAGGAAGGAAGGAAAAGACCAAGGAGGGAGGCAGGAAAAGAGGAAGGGAGGAAGGAAGGAAGGAAGGAAAGGAAGAAGGGAGGAAAGAAGGAAGGAAGGAAAGAAGAAAGGAGGGATGGAGGAAGGGAGGAAGGAAGGAAGGAAGGAAAGGAAGGGAGAGGGGGGGGACGGAAAGGAGGAAAGGAGGAAGGAAGGAAAGGAAGGGAAGGAGAGAGGGAGGGAGGAAAGAAAGGAGGGAAGGAGGAAGGAAAGGAGGGAAGAAGGAAGGAGGGAAGGAAAGGAGGGAAGAAGGAAGGAGGGAAGGGAGGGAGGAAGGAGGGAGGGAGGGAGGGAGGGAAGGAAGGAAGGAAG
>NC_070584.1:33064842-33082342 GCF_027409825.1 Scomber japonicus
GGTAGGAGGGAGGGAGGGAGGAAAGAAGGAAGGAAGGAAGGAAGGGCGGGAGGGAGGGAGGAAAGAGGAAAGGAAGGAAAGGAGGGAGGAAGGAAGGGATGAAGGAAGGTAGGAGGGAGGAAGGCAGGAGGGAGGGAGGAAAGAAGGAAGGAGGAAGGGAGAGAGGGAGGGAGGGAAGGAGGAAAGAAGGAAGGAGGGAGGAAAGAAGGAATGAAGGATGGAAGGTAGCAAGGAAGGAAGCAGGGAGGAAGGAAGTAACAGTCAAGGAGGACAACAGGAGGGTTTAAAGCATTTCCCCCCCAAAAAATTCAGTATATCCTTGAAATTTGGGCGTTGATCCAGAAACTAAACATGCTCCGTCATGCCACATGTTTGAACTCGTTGACCCACTTCTTGTTTTTCTTGTTTGGGTTTAAAAGCTCGGTCATGTTTTTAATGTTTTTAGTCTATGAGATTACATTTGAAGAAAAACTACGTTTCAGATTCATCTAAGAGGCCAAAAACCTCCAAGAACAGCGAGTTCAGTAAACTAGACGTAATCTGTGTGTTTCTATGTGTGTGTACTAGTGTGTGTGTGTGTGTGTGTGTGTGTGTGTGTAGTATTGTATATTATCTAACTGTGTGGAGAACAGTTAAGGTCAAACAACACCTGTGCCCCCAATAATATATTTATATATATATATTTAATCATTTCAACTCTTTTATTTTGGAGTTTTGTGAAATGAGACACGCTGACACGGCTGAACGGAGCTGCTGTGACCCTCCGACACCTGTGGACACCCGGCTTATCTGTGTGTGTGTGTCTGTGTGTGTGTGTGTGTGTGTGTGTGTGTAAAATAGTTTAACTTTGCAAAGATATAAAATTTACTCAGACTGAAACTGAACATGATATCAACTTTTTTGCGTACTAAGGGGGAATCTTATGTTGTAATTTGAGACATAACATTCATCTTACTACATACAATGATCTTAAAAACTGTGCTACACACTTTTTAGAAACAGTTTGAGTTTATCTCTTTCCTCTATAAACATAACATCCCCCCCCCCCCCCCCCCCCCCCCCACACACACACACACACACACAAACCCAGCTCCATAGAGAAATGCTTTTCCCAGATCTCTGCAGCCAGCTTCCAACATCCTGCATCCAGCCCTGAGACCTGAAGCTGTTTCAGCAGCAGCAGATTGATGAGATGACATCATCAATCACACACATGCATTTGAGTGTCCACATGCTTTTGGTTATAGTGTGTGTTCTTTTGTCCACAAACAAGAAGCAGCCACCCATTAAAATATGTGATTTTATTCCATTTTTTTTGTTGACTTTTTAACATCTGGACAAGGAGTGAAGAAATTAGCTTTTGTGTCTTCTTCTGTTGATTAATGAGCTGTCTGGGCCGCCGCTGTCGTCTCTGTCAAATAAATAAATAAATGAACTGAGATAAATCGAGTAGCCGCTCCAACATTTTGCAGGAACACATTCAGGCTTGGTTATTCTTTAAAAGTTTATTTAAGAAATTTATCCTTTTCTCTTCTTTTTGACTGTGCCGATCATCTGCATACATGTGTGTCAGGGGGGAGAAAGAAAGAGAGTGAAGCCGATGAATTGATATATCGGATGAGTTAACAGGCAGTCATGAAATAAAGAAGACAGTATAGCAGCAATAATCAGCAGGAATAGGTTATAGTATTAGTATAATAGTCTCAAAACAAACAGTCATATTATGGAGCAGGCATTTATCGTCCTCTGTATGCAAAAAAAAGCAATTCAGTCAATTTTCAGGTCAAAGAAGGACAGGAAGGAAAGAAGGAAAGGAGGAAGGAGGGAGGAAGGATGGAAGGGAGGAAGAAGAAAGGAGAGAGGAGGGAAGGATGGAAGGGAGGAAGGAGGAAGGAAGGAAAGGAGGGAAGAAGAAGGAAGGAAAGGAGGGAGGAAGAAGGAAGGATTGAAGGAAGGGAGGAAGAAAGAAGGAAGGACTAAGGAGGAAAGGAGGGAGGAAGGAATGATGGAAGGGAGGAAAAAGGAAGGAAGGAAAGGAGAGAGGAAGGAAGGATGGAAGGAAGGAAGAAGGAAGGAAGGGAGGGAAGAAAAAGAAGGAAGGAAAGGAGAGAGGAAGGAAGGATGAAAGAAAGGAAGGAAGGAAGGATGGAAAGGAGGAAGAAGGAAGGAAGAAAGGAAGGAAGGAAGGAAGGATGGAAAGGAGGAAGGAAGGGAGGGAGGAAGGAAAGGACAGAGGGAGGGAAGGAAGGAAGAAGGAAGGAAGGAAGGATTGTAGGGAGGAAGAAGGAAGGAAGGAAGAGAGGAAGGAAGGATTGAAGGCAGGAAGAAGGAAGGAAGGAAAGGAGGGAGGAAGGAAGAAGAAGGAAGGAAAGGAGGGAAGAAGAAGGAAGGAAAAGAGAGAGGAAGGGAGGAAGAAGGAAGGGAAGAAGAAGGAAGGAAAAGAGGGAGGGAAGGAAGGAAGAAAGAAAGGAAGGAAGGATGGATGGAAAGGAGGAAGGAAGGGAGGGAGGAAGGAAAGGAGAGAGGGAGGGAAGGAAGTAAGGAAGGAAGAAGGAAGGAAGGGAGGAAGAAGGAAGGAAAGCAAGGAAGAAGGAAGGAAAGGAGGGAGGAAGGGAAGGGTGGACGGAGGAAAGGAACAGACAGAAGGGTTAAAATAACATTAGTTTAAGAGGACATTTGTCACGGAGGTTATACGGAGCTCATGATTTTAGGTTTGACGTGCCTTCACATTAAAAGTCCCATGCATGGATTTGTGCTTCCTGCTGCATTTAACTCAGCAGGCATTCGATATGAGCGTTGAGACGGAGCCCTTTGTGTGTCCTTAAAGCCTCTTAGAAGAGACATTGTTAGCGCCTCGCTGGACATTGTGGTCTCTATGGCGACAAAAATGGCAAACTCAACACCTGATTCCCCTGAGCTCACCTGGGCTTTTATACCCTCCCTCCCTCTCCCTCTCTCTATCGTTTCCTCCCTCTCTCTCTCTCTCTCTCTCTCTCTCTCCCTCTCCCTCTCTCTCCCTCTCCCTCTCTCTATCTATCTATCTATCTCTCTCTCTCTCTCTCTCTCTCTCTCTCTCTGTCTCTCTCTGTCTCTATCTATCTTTTATTATACCCTCTCTCTCTCTCCCTCTCCCTCTCTCTATCGCTTCCTCCCTCTCTCTATCTCTCTCTATCTCTCTCTCCCTCTCTCTATCGCTTCCTCCCTCTCTCTCTATCTATCTATCTCTCTCTATCTCTATCTATCTGTCTCTCTCTCTCTCTCTCTCTCTGTCTCTCTCTGTCTCTATCTATCTCTCTCTCACTATCTCTCTCTCTCTCCCTCTCTAGCTCTCTCTAGCTCTCTCTGTCTCTCTCTATCTCACACACTTTCTCTCTCTCTCTATCTCTCTCTCTCTTTCTCTCTCTCTAGCTCTCTCTGTCTCTCTCTATCTCACACACTTTCTCTCTCTCTCTCTCTGTCTCTCTCTATCTATCTATCTCTCTCTCTCTCTATCTCTCTAGCTCTCCCTCTCTCTCTCTCTCTCCTCTCTCTCTCTCTATCTCTCTAGTACTATTAGATATTAGAGATTGATGTTGTTTCTATATCTATTTAAGATATTGTATGTATTGTTTCTATTTTAACACTTTCATTCACTACTTTCAACAGTATACCTGAGCAAAGAGTCCCATTCCTCTAATCTATGTCATCCTATTCCCTGTCTCTCTACTATTATATCACTAAGAAATAAAGGCAAAAATAGTCCAAAAACAGAAAACAAATATTCTAAAAATCTTTCCTCCAGCCATAAATGCCTCATAGAATAGAATAGATATGTATTGTCATTGCAAGTATTCAATGAAACTCAGTTGAAGGAGTCCAAAGCAGCAAAAATATAAAAAATAAAAGATATACACCTAACACGAACGAGCCCAAACACATCTCACCCATATACTCGAGATTAATCGCAGAATTTCCATAGTTAATCGCGATTAATGGCGTTTTGAATTGCATGTTTAAAATCCTGTTATTTTCCATTTGAAGGCAGTTTTAAGCCCATAATGTGAAGCATTTCTTACCAGAGTGTCTTAACTGGGAATCAATCACGGCTCTGCTGCGACTCCCACACTCCAAAATGGGCCTTTGGTGGAGCTGAGGCTGGCTTGGCTGCACCTGGGTGTTTAGCGTGGAGGTGCTAACTCAAACTCCACGTACTCCGGTGGTAGTTAAACTCCGTTTGACACAGGTTGCATTTTACTTTTGACTTGTCAACTGAAGCGTCTGGAAGTTTTTTAAAGTTAAACAAGCCGTTCAAAAGTCCAGTAGCTCTCTTACTTTCCATCAGCGCGGTAGGTTTACTGCAGGAGGCCACTTCAAAGCATAGCGCTACAGCTAGAGGAGCCGTCTACGGGGGAGTAGAAGGGACAAAAAGGCTTGCAACATTAAAATGCCATTTAAAAAAATTAACACGTTATGGATTGCATTAATCTAATCGCGATTAACACGTTAACACTGACAGCCCTAATAAAAACTTAAATACATGTTCTAAAATATAATAAATACATAAATAAGGGGCATTGATAAAGGGCTGTAGACTATACACAGTTTATTATCTGTTTCATCAATTTTCCAACTTTCTCACCTTGTCAAGTTTCATTTTTTGACAGTTTAAATGTTTCCTTTTCATTAACATACATTCAAAATGCAACCAACAAAAAAAAAACAGGTGGCTATAGAAAAACACTGTTAATTAGACTTTGAGTTTTTTATTTAGAGTTATGGGAGTGGTGGACTCGTATTATGTGTGATTATGCATACTCTATGCAAATAGGCCACTTGATGCCACTCTGCTCTATTGTTGTGGAGGTTAAATGGGGAGCAGTGTGTTGATGGCCGGGGACAGCGCAGATTAATACCGCTTGCTCCCATCATCCTCATCTTCCTCCTCCTCCTCCTCCTCCTCCCATCCTCCTCCTCCTCCTCCTCTGTCTGCCCCTCCTTCTTCCTCTCTCTCTCCGTCTCTCTCTCTTTCTCCTTTTGTATGACGAGGGGCAGCGGAGTCAGTTCCTGTGTCATTGTTAGGGATCCATCTGCCCCGGCTGCTCACACACACACACACACACACACACACACACACACACACACACTGAGAGGCAGCAGCAATTAAACCTGTTTGACACACTTGACAGAGAGGAGCTTTGGGCTGTGTGTGTCCGGCACGAGCCATCTGTGAAACACCCACCCACACACACACACACACACACACACACACCTATACACACACATACACACCTACACACACACATGCAATCATATTATGTGTGTGTGTGTGTGTCTGCTGCATTAAATAGATTTCATTCACTGACATTCCCCCAGCCCCCCTCTCTCATTTTTGGTAGTAGAGTCTGAGGAATCCTAGTCCTCCTCCTCCTCCTCCTCTTCCTCCTCCTCCTCCTCCTCCTCTTGTGATGGACAGACGAGACAGACAAGTTTAGGGAGGGCAGGAATCGGATGGATGTATGGATGGATCGACGAGAGGATGAGTGGGTGGGTGGAGGTAGAAGGAGGACAGAATGGATGGGTGGCAGATTGGGAGAAGCCGACCTTTCATTCATTCATTTATTGTTCTCCCTGAAGTAGGACACCAGGCAGACAGATAAATAGACAGAGCAGCTGTAATTACTGGTGGCAGCAGCCCCCCCCCCTCCTCCTCCTCCCTCCACACATCCCATCTAAAGTATTATTGTATTGATATTAGGCTGTTAACAGGAGATTAGCATGTGGACGACTGGAGGGGGGTCTGGCCCAGTCTGGGTCTCCACTGTGCTTTGGGTTTAGGGAGGCAGCTGATCATGATGATGCTATTGTTCTTTTCTTTTTAATCTTGAAAGTGCTCCACTTTTCTGCTCTTGGCACGAGAATAGAGGAAGAAGAGCGGAGTGATTTACAAATTTTCACCCAATAATGCCACACAGATTTTTTTTTTTTTTTTAGGAAAGAGCTCTTGTAGACTTACCCATAGAAAAGCACAACCACAATGTGCTTATATTCATTTTCAAAAGCATGAAACAAAACAAAGATATGATCCAAAAGGGACCCAAGGCTCATCAGTCCCGGGTCCAAATACAGCTGAAGATAATTAGACCTCCTTTCAAAAATGCATTGGACCTAAACCGACCAGCCGACACTTGCAGCAGCGGCGTAATCTGCCACCAATTACTGAGCAGCCACGAATGAAAAGAGAAGCAAAAACACGACCTAATAAGAAATGTAAAGTCAACTCTGAAAACATATTTATACTCCCGGGATGATTACGATGCACCAATACAGATTTCACTGAGACAAGACCCTAAAACTGAGAATTTTCACTTTTAGAGTTGATATGTAAGGCCAATGTTCACTCTCTTTTAGCTCCAGGTTTGGTCTCCACCATCTCCTGACAACATTATCTGACTCTATTACTGCTATTTTTTCCACTTTCTTCACCAGTTAGTCTCTAACCATGTCTGCTGTTTGGTGCTGTACACAGGTAGTAGGTTTTTATAGACCATACTGAATATAGCTGCTTAATAATAGACATAAAGTCGCCTCTAAAAAACACATTTTAGTCCTGGGATGATCACGATGCTCCGATAGAGAGTTAACTGCGACACAAGCCGAGACAGAACCCTAAAACTGAGAATAATTTGGACAATATTACTTTTAGAGTTAATATGGTAGGCAAAGTTACACCTATAGCTTTCATTAGGAGTCATATGATGAATGTAAGTGCATTATTAACTCTCTTTTAGCTCCAGGTTTGGTCTCCACCATCTCCTGAGAAACATATCCAACACTTTAGCTGCTAGTTTTTCCACTTTCTTCACCAGATAGTCTCTAACTATGTCTTCTGTTTGATGCTGGGCACAGGTAGTAGGTTTATTAGACCTGCTGCTGGTTAATAAGAGCTGTGAGAGTTGAACCAAAACAGGAAAGTGGTGGTCCGGGAACCCAAAACAAAGAGCTCAAAGAGGCTATAAAGCTCCGTAGAGCTGGGAGACACTACAAAGTTGATGATAATTGCCTGTGGATTAATCACTATGAGCGACTTCACATTACACATAGTCATTTGATCCATTATCAATGTAAAATATTGATAATATCAGCTGTTTTTTTTAAAGAAGTGGAGTCTGAAAGGAGCCTACACATACAGTAAGTCATGAAACAGAGGTGAACCCACAATCCTGTAAGTCCATAATATCCATCTTAGCAGGTGTGTGTTTTGATGTGTGTGCAATAATCACTGTATTATAGGCTCCCTAAAATACATGTTTGCACCCTCTCTACCAACCTTAAGCTCATAGTTAAGCTTCCATATCATTTACTGCAACTGTACTTAGTTCATTGTAGGCGGCTTGGTGCTCTTTGTAATGGCACCTTTTTACCTTCCAGTGCAGTTAAACAAGCCCACCTTCAATCACATCCTACTGCGAGCGGAAAAAAGTTCAAACAGCATATATTTCCCAGGGTTTTTTGGGACAAGGGTCATGTGAAATTGTAACAGAGCCAGTGTAATTATAATGTGTCACAGTACAGTAACAGCTACAGAGCACCATCCCTGGAGCTGGCAGGGGTTCAATGTCATGCTCTGGGACATTTTATCCGGGTGGATACTAACATGGGGATAAGATAATAAACTTAAAGATATATCACACACACACAGAAGTCTGTATAGGACAATGTAGAATAGCCTCATTGTATGTTTTATGTTTTTCTCTGTTTTACATTTCTGCTGACCATTTTCCACAACCTATGCTTCAATGATTTGTTTTTCCTATCGTTCAAATCAGCCATTGTTTGAAGTCATTTCACTATGAAAATCAACTTGAAACAGAGACTTGAAACTTGCTTGATTTGTGTATAACCCTCATTGTTGTAACTTTGCATGTCATGCGGCTGGAAGAAGAGAATAATTGGGGGGGAAAGCTTACCACTGCATTGTCAAAGCAATATGGCTGGGATTATTCTTCTTCTTTTTTTTCAATTAAATGACAAAAACAGTGTGTGAACCCGTCTATCACATCTGTGGCACTCAGCTCCAAGCCCACTGATCACAATGTATAGTTTAATTTTGTTTGCAAATGTTACTCAAGCTGAAGGAAATGGTGCATTTGTTGGGAGCTATTTTAATTGCGGATTATTCATTTATTGGCGCTTTAGTGTGTATTTCTGGCAGCTGGACAGTGTGTGTGTGTGTGGGATTGAATTGTGTGTGTGTGTGTGTGTGTGTGTGCGTTCATGGTGATGAAGGAACATGTCACCCAGTGCAACGGCGTAGCTCATTGATGTGTTTTTAATAGTTTCTGGAAAA
The DNA here is from genome assembly GCF_027409825.1 of Scomber japonicus. Taxonomy (NCBI): domain Eukaryota; kingdom Metazoa; phylum Chordata; class Actinopteri; order Scombriformes; family Scombridae; genus Scomber; species Scomber japonicus. The sequence continues at coordinate 33,073,169 of NC_070584.1, forward strand.
CAATGAGAGCTCTACAGCACAGAGGAATAACATATATCCAGCTTTAGATAAACAGAGAATACTTGCTAGTAGTAATAATTCATCACTGGTGTTTGTCTTTTCAAAGGTTTTGCTGACAAAAAGGAAAAAATACGGCATTACAAGACTTATCCTTTAACCATAAGGCTGCTAGGATTCTACATTTTTCGCCTTGTATAAATGAGTTGATCTAACATACACGAAACTGGAGCCATAAAAACTTGCTTGTGCACTAAATAACAGCATCATGGCAGAAAATAGCACTCCACAAATGCTCTATTTACTCCTGGATGAATAATATTCTCTAGAAAACCACAGAGCCCAGCTGTTTTAGGAAATTACAGAGACATTTGTAATGACATCTGTGAACTGTTTTTTAAGATTAACATCAATAGGAACCGACAGGCTTAAGTCTGAGAGTCCCAGACAGTGTAGGGAAGTTCCTGTTTCTTTGTGGGATTTGCAGAAATTCTTTTAAATTAATTAAAACAAGCATGACAGTTCACTGCAGCTGATTACACAACTCAAGCCTGTCTCAACTTTGTTTCAAGTTGATTTCCATGCCTGTATGGAAATGAATGGAAAACAATGGCTATGTGAGGTATACATAGGAAAAGCACATTAACACATAAAGTATACATTGCAGGGTTATTATAATTAATGCAAAATAAGACCAAAACTAAAACTAGCACTGAAATAAAACAATAAGCATGCAATAAACATTGCAAAATGAACTAAAACTAAACAGAATTGCAGACTCATTTTGATTGTCATAGACCATTTAAAGTTTTGCTTTAACTCCAGGTGATAATTACTGAGCTCTGCTGTGGGTTAAGCATCGTTAAATGGTATAAAGAATAAAATAATAAAATGGCTTTTGCACAATATAAACAGTGACTAGGTAAACCATGGTTGGTGTCATGCATTCTTTCATCTTTTTAAGCTTCTACAAATCAGGGCTTTCCTCCTAATAACTAAAAAAAACTAGTCTAAAACTAAACTATAACTACTCAATCATTTGTTAAAGTAACTAAAACTAAACTGCAATTAAAAAAACTAAACAAAACTATTGAACATTTCAAAACTATAATAACCCTGGTACATTGTAAATCATTCTGACAATATAAAGCATGTGTAATTTGTCATAAATTTGGCCAAAAACATGCAAAAAACCCACTGCCTTGGTCATTTTAAACATGTTTGGCAGCTCATTACTCATGCTGCATGGTATGTCCTGTCTGCCAGCAGTTTGAAGTCAAACACACACACACACGCGCGCACACACACACACACACACTGTCAAGTCAGTGGGAACTGGGAAGGTGAGGATCTTACTGGAAAACCACTGAATTTGTAAGTTGCTCTTCAGAGGCTGAAGTAATTTCCCTACTGGCCTTGGAGAGGGAAAAAAAAGAAACTGCTTCTACGCATGCGCAAAGCGGCTCCTTCAAGCGGTGGGCCGGGGAAAGAAAGAAACGGATGTACCACTGCAGAGCGGGGAGAAAACATAGGGGAGGGGAGGTTGAATCAAGAATTAAAATAATCTATGATAAACAGATAGCTTTAGAGTAGATCTCACCTTTAATTATAAATATTTTATTGTGTTTTTAAAAAAAAATGTATGTGTGGCGTGACAGCTGGTGAAGTTGAACCCCCACCCACCCCTCTCTGTCCCCTTGTGAATGGTTTGCCCCAGCCGTTGTCAGCCGTTGCCTTCCCTCCTTCTTGTCACTCTTCTTAAAATGAAGCAAGCGAGCAGGCGGCAGCTGCGGAGGAGACGGAGAGCTGTGGGGACCGAAATGTAGAGCTGGCATCTACTTTTTTTATTTCTATCCACCGCTTTTTATACATAACACATATATATAGACACAGAAAAAGAGCGAGAGATTGGGGTCGTCTTCATGAAGTTATTAACATTATTATTATTATTATGTCGGAGGGAGCAGCAGTCGCAGCTCGTCTATTTATTCCAGTCTGAAGCAGGAATTCAGATTAGATTAGTTTATTAAAAAATCAAGTTTTTTCTTTTTTTACAACGACACGAAAAGCGATGTATAATACAGTTTGGACAACGGAAAAAGCCGGTGAGGAAGGAGACTGGCGGGACGTGATGATGCCCTACTCCACGGAGCTGATATTTTATCTGGAAATGGACCAACAACCTCCAGGTAAGGAGAAGGAGAAGACAGAAGGGGGGTGTTTCGGATTAAATGGTGACCGTGTTCTCCTTAAAATAAAACCGCTGTAATTGTAGTTTAATCCTTTTTTTCAAAAATACACACTTATGTGTGTTTTTGTATCTACAGTTACACTAACCGTTTATGTCAGTTAAACTGTGTTCTCTCTCCTAATTTATACTGTAATATGAGAAAGTCACCAGTTAAACCGATACACCGGCTCCACAAGCTCCAGGTTCCAGCTCCAGGGAGAAGGAGCGAGTGTTACGGTTTAACTGGTGACCATGTTAATTGGTTCTCCTAAAATATAAAAGCCTTTAATTGTAGTTTAATCCTTTTTTAAATGCACGCTTATGTGCGTTTAATGTCTAAGTTGAAATGTGTTCAGAAAACTAAAAATTCACCTCTCCTAATGTATACTGTAATATGAGAAAGTCACCAGATAACACGGTCACCAGTTAAACCGAAACACCAGCTCCAGGTTCTAGGCTCTAGGGAGAGAGGGGGGAGACTTCAACCATTATATCGGACATGGATATGGAAAGAAGCCGGGGGAACTAGCTGCAGAGGAGAAGAGAGGAAGGGGTGTTATGTTTGGTTTGGTGTCTGTTCAAATTGGTGGAAAGTTTTTTTTTTAAGGAGACTAGCTGCTGCTGCTGCTGTTTCTGCTGCTGCTGGTGCTCAAACCAAACGTCCCCCAAGCGGTGCTTAACGATATTTGGAGGGATTTGCTCATTTATCATCATATTTTATTTTATTTTTTATTTTTTGGTGCATGACATCATTGCACAGCCTCTGTATTTGCTCTAAAAATGCACATTAGTATTGGTTGTAGTGGAGGAAGGTTGAATTAAAGCATTTAGCGACAGTTTTACTTCACTTCTATAACCGGATAGTGACAATAAACACCTTAAATCTTTAATTAAAAGCGATGACAACGCTTTAAAACACGTTTCCTTGTTAGTTTATTGCTCTCTGTAGCAGAAAAATGCTCGTTTTTGCACATTTATATGTCGATTTTGGAGACAATAGTTGCATGTAATGTGTACATAAAGGCAGCCGATACGCTTCTCAGGTAATCTGCTTTTAATATGATGTGATAGATAAATGAGAGAGGTGATTATAAATAGCAGCACATCTCATTTTATATTAAAAAGTGGAAATTGTCAATGCAATTCGCTGCAAAGCCTGATTAGCTCATTGAAAGCAGCACATAGTTTTTGCACCTTTTTTGTCTTTTAATCTATTATAATAAGTCTAATAGTACATTTTGTGTGACACTGCTCCATCTGGATCAGCTCTGACCAGTGGAGAAAAAAAAGGGAAAAGAGAGGGGGATGGGACAGAGGGAGAAAAAAAGAGAGTGAATGAATGAAACAAGGAATAATAATTCAAATAAAAATAGATCCCAAGCATTTTAAAAATCATATCATCCTTCACTTGCATCTAAAAATCTTTGTACTTCTTTATACTGAACTGTCATCCCCCCCTCCTCCTCTCCTCTCCTCTAACAGCTGAATATGTTTCATTCAATCATTCCTTCATTCATTCATTCCTCGGCAATTGTGTGCCAGTGTCATTTGACTCCCTCCCTCCCTCCCTCCCTCCTTCTCCTGCTCTCTCCTTCTTCTTCTTTTCCTCCCCTCTCGGTGCGCTGAATGGATCCTGGCGCAGATGTGGGACGTTGTGTTGTTTCCAGGAGGCGCTGTTGAATGCAGTTTGCCCCTTAGCTCTGCACCCCTCCTCCTCCTCCTTTCTTTCTTTTTCTTTCTTTCTTTCTTTACCCCCCCCTCTTTCTTTCTCTCCATCCATCTACCTATTAAGATGCACTGTATACTCTGCAGCCACTATAAAGTGAAGTGCAGTAGTCTGTTGCAGAGATTATGCACACACACAAAAACACACAATATTTGAATATATCTTTAATTTAAATTTATATTAATGATGCTTTAATAAATGCATCTTTTTATATTTTACTTCCTGTGTGAAGTTTGCACAATTTCAGCTGCATTTTTCTTTCTTTTCTTTCTTTCTTTTCTTTTGAGGTAAATAGAAATGAAAGTGAGGTGTAGACTACATGGTGCAATATCCTCAGCTTCTTTCACACACACACCTCTCTTTTTATGTGTGTGTTTTTTTCTGTCTATCTCTCTATCTATCCAGCATCTCCCTCCTTTTCCTTTTTTCTTTTCCCCCCCTCCTTCCTTTCTGTTTTGCTGAGCGTTGTGTTGCAGCGACAGTGTGAGAGGAGGAGTGAATGGACAGTGGCTCCTCAATGCGTCGGCCATGTAATTACAACACACTGGAGCCTTTTCCTTTTATTTATTATACATTTATCATCTTAACTGGACAACTGCTGATATTAGGACAGTGAGGCAGGGTTATTGTCATGGCTTAAAATAAACTTTTTAATCAATATTTGCTCTTTTTATTATGTTGTCAAATGAGGAATGTGAAATATTTAGTTGACGTGAAGATTTGTAGTCTTTTCTTCTTCTATTATCCTTCCTTCCTGTCATTAATCACAGCAGCTAAATGACACAAACTGACTCTTTTCTTTTGTCTATTACATGCCTGAGCTGTGTAAATCTTTTTAAAGGAGGTTGTGGATGTGTTGGGATGGATAGATGTGTTGGGATGGATGGATGGAGAGGTGGAGAGGTGGAGGGGGGTATAAAAGACAAGCGTCCCGCAGATGGTCATTAGAATATTTATTACACTGGAATTGAATGCCTCAGTGACAGTTATTGTATTGTTGTGTGTGTGTGTGTGTGTGTGTGTGTGTGTGTGTGTGTGTGTGTGTGAAGCCTTTGTGTGCAGGGTGGCTTAGCACAGGTGGAGGAGTACTGCCCCCCCCCCCCACACACACACACACACACACAATTTACCCCACCGTCCTCAAGAGGAGGGCAAAGCCTGGTAACTTTGTGTGTGTGTGTGTGTGTGTGTGTGTGTGTGTGATCTATAAATGGTAAATCACCAGGTCAGGACATTATTCTTTTTAAAGGACCATACTGTAGTTTTTTAATTTGTAAGTGAATGTCTTGAGGTTTCATTTCTGATCAAATACAACCCCCCCCCACCCCCCCAAAAAAAGAGATTCAACATCATACCTGCTTCTGATTTTTATGAAATTAGACATAATTTAGTGCAGATTTACACACAAAGCTGTTGTTATGTAACTAATGAACTTTTAAAAGCACTATCTATAGCTGCCCCCCCCCTTTTTTTTTTTGTTCCTGAGGACACTAATCAGCTCGTTAGCTCTAATTGCTCGTTAAGGTCTGAGCCAATCAGATAGTGGAATTACATCCTATAGATATGATGATATACTGATGTCTAAATGAAGAGGTGTATGAAGTGTTTTATCATTACATTTATACATTTAACACCAGATTGATGGTTTTATTTATATTTACCATATCACCCACTCCTTGTTTGATTTAGTTTGTCCCTCCTGGGTTACCGTAGAAACATGATCCCTCTGTATAGATATAAAGGACTCATTTTAAGGTGATTATACACCAATTAAAACACTTAATTCTACAGATTGCACCTTTTTTAAAATGCAGTTTTACATGTACAGCACACTATTGAGCTGCCTATGAAATATTTAACACTTTTAGAAGATGATAAATTGTTATTTTTTGGTGCTCTTACATATATATATATATATATAAAGACAAAAGTGCACAAAAGTATTGCAATTATAAACAAAGTAAAGAATATTAATAGTTTAAGATAATAATTCCTCTGCTAATATTCATTTTTTAACATAATTATGATTTTGTTTTTGTTAAAAATCACAAAAATTTAGTTATTATAGTATAAAAATAAACTAGCCGCTGCCCCCTAGTGGACAAACTATGTAAAAACAACACTTTTTTTCTTACCTATTTATAACATATCTGCTTTTCTGTACAAATATTCTCTATAAGTATTCTCTCTGTGTCAGATATTGATCATATTTGTGATAAGCATATATCACTTATTAGTATTAAACCAGCTGATTTTATTGTTTTGTGGACTTTTATATGAGCTGTAAATGGAGAAATCTTCTTTTATTCAGTATAAACTCCAAACTCTGAGACATCTGGAGGTTTTTTTACGTGCTGCATTAGAAAGTCAGAAAGTATTGCATGAAAGCAGATGTATATATGATGGAAAATGTTAAATATTATTTAAATTTAAAGGAAATAATTGTATAAAATGAAGCTGAATGAGTCAGATAATGCTTTAGTAGACTCATATTTTGATTTTTGAAGCAATTTTTTCATTATTTTCTGTCGTTTTATAGATTTAAATGAACATATTAAACAGCAGATGAGTCATTAATTATCTTTCTCAATATATTTTAGATGTTTTTGTGTAGTTTTTTAATCAATTTAAAGGAAATAAATGGATTAAAATGAAGTTTTATTGGGCAAAAATGCCAGAAAATATAAAAAAAATGTTTCTTTTGTCCCAAAAAATGGACATAAGAATTAATTTTTTAATATTTTCTGCCATTTTATAGACTTTAATAAATATATTAATCAGCAGAGGAGTCATTAATAAAGTTTTTAGTGTATATTTGTGTTTTAATGAATGAATGAGTCAATAAGACCTGTTGATTTAAGCTCTCGATGCTGCACAGCTGAGTGTGAGGATCTACTACAGGCTAGCTCCTCCCTCCATCCATCCATCCCTCCTCCCTCCTCTTCTTTCTTTCTTTCTTTCTTTCTTCCACCCCCCCGCCCCTCTTCTCCCTCTCCTCTGCCTCCTGATTGGCTGAGGGGGCGGGCCTCCAAACCAAACAGGGGATTATAGTTAGTACGTCTCCCCGTCCCCCTTTTTTCTCTTCAGTCTGACGGAGCGCAGAGTCAAAGGAGGAGGAGGAGGCGGCGGAGGAGGAGGTAGAGGTAGAGGAGGAGAGAGAGAGAGAGAGAGCATCAGAGTGAAAGAGAGAGAGAGAGAGAGAGAGAGTGGGAAAGGAAAGGAGGAGGGAAACAGCTGAGAGACGAGTGGCAGCATGCAGCTAACGGAGAGTACGATGGTGGAGGACGGTAAGAGACCAGGACGGGATTTATCCTCCTTTTCTCTTCTCTTTTCTTTTTTCTTTTCTTTTGTCTTTTCCGCTCTCCTCTATTTGCTTCACTCGCTTCCAATCTGGGTCAATATATTACCATTGTTTCCCCTCTTTTTTTCTTTCTTTCATCTTTTCATGCTGTTGCAGCCCCCCTCTCCTCTCCTCTTCTCTTCTCTTTTCTTTTTCTCCTCTTTTTTTTCTTTCTTTATGTGTGGCACGCGACTCCAAGCCTGCAGAGTGTGTGTGTGTGTGTGTGTGTATATTTTATACTCTTTTACAACTTTATGGTGAATTACTGCTGCAGTGATATTATTATTATTATTAGTTAAAACAAAAGGACCAAAAAAAAAGTCATTTATGAATCAAAAATGTCTTTAAAATGAAAGAATCTGCTGCTTTTTATGCGTTTTTATGTTATAAATTTAATATATTTTATATTTTTAACAGTTTTATCTGCAATTTAGGAACTTTTCTTTATTATTAAAACACATTTAAATTGATTTTATTAGTGAAATTAATCCATAAACAGATGTTTTAATAGTAAATGTGCTCTATACCTTTTTATTATGGAGAATCTGGAGCTGTCAAGTATCTCTCTGTGTGTGTGTGTGTGTGTGTGTGTGTGTGTGTGTGTGTGTGTGTGTGTGTGTGTGGACTTTCAACATGCGTGACGCTGAAACACACCCACATACTGTAGCTGCTCACACACACACACACACACACACACACACACACACACACACACCTGCAGCAGCTCCTGACTCGCTCCAGATGTGTAAAAAGTTGAAGTGGAAATTTTCTTTTCTTTTTTTTCTTTTTTTTTCTCCCCTTTTTTTTCGGGGGGGGGGGGGGGGAGAGAAGTAGAGAAGTTAATTCACTCCACATGTTTCTTATAGTTTCTCGTGCAGTAAATGTTGCCTTTTTATATTATTGAACTCTTACCGATCAGCTGGAGCGCACACACACACACACACACACACACACAATTATTTATTTATATATATATTTAAAGCTTTGTGTGTGTGTGTGTGTGTGTGTGTGTGTGTGTGTCAGTCCGTGCTGACCGTCATTGTTACTGCCTTTATGTGTGTGTGTGATGACAAGTGATATCGCTCTCTGCATGCAAGCGAGTGTGTGTGTGTGTGTGTGTGTGTGTGTGTGTGTGTGGTTAAGCGCTGCTCCTTTGTCTGGTGAAGGGGGGGAGGTTGGAGGAGGAGGAGGAGGAGGAGGGAGGTGAAGCTGAAGCTGCGCTGACGGTCGCCTTTGTTCACCGTCCCTCTCTCGCTCGCTCTCTCTCCCTCTCTCTCTCTCTCTCTCTGTGTGTCAGTATCTCTCGCCCGCTGTCCTCCTTTTCTCTTTATAATTTTACACATCTTTACACCTTCTTTTTATGATTTAAAATATTTTAACGACATCTTCAGAGCCTGCCCTCTGCGTCAGGATGGTTGTCATTAGCTGATTTTTACCCGCTGCTGTTTTTATGGAGGACAGATGTTTCTCATTTCTTCTCCTAGTTGAAGTCAGACCAGCACAAAACTAAACAAAGAGGATTTTAATCACATTTATTTTAACCTCAGTGTCATTTATCACGCACAGAGCTCTCTGATTTGCTGCTTTCAGCCTTTTAAGCTCATATTTTATGTTGCCTTTTATTACATTTTTCATCAAATTGTTTAAATAATTTAAATAATGAGAATTTTTAACATATTATTTTAATGTCAGTGTCGTTTTTCATGCAGAAATCTTAAATATTTGCAGGTTTTTAGCCTTTAAAGTTCATATTTTCTGCATTTTCATCATTTTTTTTTAATGACATATTGCATAAAATTGCTCAAATAATTTAAATAATGTGACTTTTTTTTATTAGTGTGTGTGTGAGAGAGAGTAGTTTTAAGCATAAAGACAAATATT
>NC_070584.1:33087342-33117342 GCF_027409825.1 Scomber japonicus
GCCTGCCGCCACTGATGATTGGAGGCAGGCGTTTTAAATGAACACCATCTGTGTGCACGGATCACTGCATCAAGTCAAACACCACCACCTCTTCTTCCTCCTCCTCCTCCTCCTCCTGCTGCTGCTCTTCTTCTTGTTCTTCTTCCTCCTCCTCCTCCTCCTCCTCCTCCTCCTCCTCCTCCACCTTCACCTCTTCCTCCTCCATCCCTTCTCCTCCTTCTCTTCTTCTTCCTCCTCTTCTTCCTCCTCCTCCATCTCTATCCCTTCTCTTCCACCACTTCGTCGTCGTCCTCCTCCTCCTTCTCTTCCTCTTCCACCTCTTTTTCCTCCTCCTTCTCCTCCTCCTACTCCTCCTCCTCCACCACCACCTCCTCTTCCTCCACCTCCTCCTCACCCTCTCTCTGCTGTGTGTTTTATCTTCAGGGAGGAGGTGAACGATAAGCTCAGAGACATGCCTGATGGGACTTTCCTGGTTCGGGACGCCTCCACAAAGATGCAGGGTGACTACACGCTCACACTGAGGTAACAGCACTGCACAGATACAGGTTTTTTGGGGGGTGGTGGGGGTAGTCGGGGGGGTTTATGGGGGCTGGAAGGAGCGCTAGATTACTTCTCAGGCTCTACTTTTATGCAGCCATTCCTCTAGTTAACTACAGATTGAGGGCAAATCATGTGTTGAGAAGCGTTTTGCCTACGCAGCATAGTGGTAAATTGGAGCAAATGGCCCACTGCACTGGAAATAAAGAGTGCTTGATGAGGGACTGAGTCACTCCAGGATGCTTTTAAACACGATTTCTCGACACTGTAAAGCTTTTTTTTTTTAAATATGGCTTTTCTTTGTGTTTTTTTAGGAAAGGAGGCAACAACAAGCTGATAAAGATCTACCACCGAGACGGGAAGTACGGCTTCTCGGACCCGCTGACGTTCGGCTCGGTGGTGGAGCTCATCAGCCACTACAGACACGAGTCTCTGGCTCAGTACAACACCAAACTGGACGTCAAGCTCATGTACCCCATCTCCCGCTTCCAGCAGGTCGGCACACACACACACACACACACACACACACACACACACACACACACACACACACACACACACACACACACACACAGAAAGACACACCTGTAGTGCCGCTTCTCACCTTTAAACTTCAGCTCTCAGTACTTTAAGTTAATTTAGATACAGATTCAGTACCTAAATTATCTTCTTCATAGTTTAATTTAACAGACAGCAGCCAGGAAGTGTTATTATTGACCTTTTATTTTGAAAGAACAAACGTATAAATCAAACACATGTTAGCTCCCAGTATATTTTATAAAGGGTTAGGGTTAAATTCACACATTCACAGCTGGAAACTGCCCAGTAAAACCAGTCTGATGTGCTGGACAGACTGGTGCTTTGCTCAATGGCACCTCAGTAGTGGTAATGAATGAGGGTGGGGATAGTTACATCCCTCCCCACCCCCCCCACCCAGATCCCAGTAAAAATGAGTTATAGGAAAGATAACAAGCAATTCTTCCCTTTTTTTAAATGTTAAATCATCACCTCATCTCCTCCTCCTCCTCACTATTCTGTCTTTAGTTGATTTAAATTCTTCATTGATGACATTTTTTATTTCTTTTCACTTTTATTCTTCTAGAGATATGAGTCATCTCTTTAGGAGCCTTCCCAACTAATGAGGCTATGTTTAGTTTACCTGATTTGTTTTGCAGGAATATAATTAAGTTTGTTTGAGTTATGTCTAAAGTCATTAGCTTTCCCCCCCTCTCCTCCCTCCCTCCCTCCATCCCTCGCTCCCTCCCTCCTTCACCTCGTGGCTCCTCTCGCTGGGTGTTTCCACTCCTCTCCAAAGTGCAGCGGCAGCAGGATCTCCGCTCGCTGAAAGATTGCCCCCGCTGGCCGCCGCCGCTGCTCCCTAAATAATTGCACACACATCTGCGGTGTCAAAGGGCCCGCCGTTGCATTTATTCCCCTTCCTCCCTCCCTCGTTCTTCACTCGTTTGCCCCGGCGAGTCATTACTCAGAGCGATGCAATATCTCCAACCACACACACACACACACACACACACCTTCTCTTCCCTTCCCTTTCTAACCCGGGGCATTGTGGGTGGTTTTTTATTAACGAGCCTGCTCAGAAGTCATAGCTCAGTAAGCAGAATCAGGGGTGAAAGGACCAAACACACACACACACACACACACACACACACACACACACACACACACTTCTCCCCCTTCCCTGTCCTTAATTACAAAAAGCTCGTCATTGTTTCACATCTCATAATCCTGTTTCCTCGTCCTCTAACGCTCTTCTTCTTCTTCTTCTTCTTCCTCTTCTTCCTCAGGACCAGCTGGTAAAGGAGGATAATATTGACGCTGTGGGGAAGAAGCTGCAGGAATACCACAATCAGTACCAAGAGAAGAGCAAAGAGTACGACAGACTGTACGAAGAATACACAAAGACGTCGCAGGTAAGCAGATATTCACGCTTTCAGACCATAGACTGTATAAAAGAAATGGACATATCATCCGTGACGTCACCCATTGGTTTGTGGGCTGCTGCTCGGAAGCCAATAGTTTCGGATCTAGGCAGCGCCATCTTGAAAATTTCAGGTGCATGCTGGGAAAAATAAAAACACGGATTCTACTTATATGGGCATGAGGTGGAGCCATGGGCGGAGCGGGGAGGTTGCTATGGTTGCGAGGGCTGGATCTCGAGGACATTGGTCAATCAACCTGTCAATCAGGACGTAGCCACGCCCTAATGCATACCCTGCTTTATCGTCACATATAAAATCAGGGAGGCCAAAATGTCCCAAATGAACATCATACTGCATTGAAGAAGGCTTTAAACTAGCGATTGAGACCATAAACACATTTTGAAAACGTTTACTGAGGTTAGAAATCAAGTGAGAAGTTGGTGAATTCTCCATTGACTTGTATAGAGACGGTCGCCCCCTGGTGGCCTTTTGATAGAATGCAGTTCTAAGTTACTTCCGCGTTGGCCTCATTTCAGAGGACCAGAACCCCCCGCCTGTTTCAGATTGTACTTTAGATGTTTCTGACACTCACCTCCTCTTCTTCTTCTTTCGTCCTCCAGGAGATCCAGATGAAGCGGACGGCCATCGAAGCCTTCAACGAGACCATCAAGATCTTCGAGGAGCAGTGCCACACGCAGGAGCGCTACAGCAAGGACTACATCGAGCGTTTCCGGCGCGAGGGCAACGACAAAGAGATCGAGCGGATCATGATGAACTACGAGAAGCTCAAGTCTCGGCTCGGAGAGATCCACGACAGCAAGGTGCGGCTGGAGCAGGACCTGAAGACACAAGCCATGGACAACCGCGAGACGGACAAGAAGATGAACAGCCTGAAGCCTGACCTCATACAGCTCCGCAAGATCAGGGACCAGTATCTAGTGTGAGTATAGAGAGAGAAAACACTGTGAGGACACGAGAGAGGAGAGTCCAGGACACGCTCAGTGGTTTAAATAGACTGAAACTTATTGATGAGCTTCGGTTCTTTAATAAAATCATAATCTCACATGATCCTGGATCTGTAGTAAAACATGACACACAGTTAGAAAGCCTCTGTGGAGAGCTGTGTTGATTTAAAAAGAAAGAAGAAGACACATGACTGAAAAGCATGTTTGCCTTTAGAGAGAAGGAGAAGTCTAAATACTGAAACCTGGACTAAAGGGAAAAGGAGCTGTTCAGACTCCTAAACCCTTTAAATGACACCATACATTTATTTTTCATAATGGATTCATCATTTTTGTCTCTAAAAATCAAGAAAATAATGAAAAATATTCCCAAAAGCACCTAAAGTTTGTGTAAGATCAGCTGTAAGAAACTCAAAAATATACAACAGAGAACAGCAGCAAATCTGCACATTGCAGAAAGTTGGAAAGCAGTCAATTAATCAATCATTAACTCCCTATTTCTTAGTTAAACAGAGTAGAAGACTCCAGATTAAAGGACCAGTCTGTCAGATATATTACAGAAAGTTTGTGTCCAACCAGCTTTAAGAAACTCACAAATATTCAACTTGCTGTAAAATGATTTAAAAACTGATAAAAGCAGCAAATCGTAGAAGCTGGGAAACGTTGTTCTTCTTCCTTCATGAATGATTTAATCAAGCATCACAATTTCTCCAACTATCCACTGCTTGTATCTCAGTTTAACTCCAGAAGTTCAACAGCTACAGATGCTGTTAAGTCCTGGTTGATATGACCCATTAAAGGACCAGTCTGTCAGATTTAATGGCATCCAGCAGCCAGTTTGCTGTCTGTTCTGTGGAAGGAAGGAAAGGAGGGAGGGAGGAAGGAAGGAATGGAGGAAAGATGGAAAGGGAGGAAGAAGGAAGGTAGGAAGAAAGAGGGAAGGGAGGGAGGGAGGAAGGACGGTAGTAGGGAGGAAGGAAGGACAGTAACAGGGAGGAAGGAAGGACAGAGGAAGGAAGGGAGGAAAGATGGAAGGACGGGAGGAGGAAGGAAGGATAGGAAGGGAGGAAGAAAGAGGGAAGGAAGGAAGGACGGTAGCAGGGAGGAAAGAAGGACAGAGGAAGGAAGGAAGGGAGGAAAGATGGAAGGAAGGGAGCAGGAAGGAAGGGAGGAAGAAAGAGGGAAGGAAGGAAGGAAGGAAGGACGGTAGCAGGGAGGAAGGAAGGAAGGAAGGAAGGAAGGAAGGAAGGAAGGAACAGTCAGAACAGCGAGGGTCAATCTGACCCTGGAGGACGACACAAAGGTTAAGAGACAGTAAAACAGCAGCGAGGAGGGAGATCTATTAGTGGGTCAGAAATACACAAATTCAGAGAAAAGTTAGAATATGAATAAAGTTAATAAATCATCTTGTGACTCGTCCAGCAGTTATTAATAACCAGGGAGTGACTGTTTTCAGCTAATCCAATCATATAGATATTAACCAGATAGATAGATAGACCAGTGAATGTGAAGCAGCTCAATGACAAACTGGAGGTGACTGTAACCCTCTCTTTCCTCCCTTCCTTCTTTCAGTCATCCATCCCCCTTCCTTCCTTCCTTCCTTCCTTCCTTCTGTCCTTCTTTCCTTCCTTCCTTTCCTTCCCCATCTTCCTCCCTTCCTCTGTCCTTATTTCCTTCCTTCCTCCGTCCTCCCTTCCTTCCGTCTGCCTTCCTCCCTCCCTACTTGTCTTTCTTTCTCCCTCCCTCCCTCTTTCCTTCCTTCTTTCCTCCGTCTTTCCGCCATTCTCCTTCCTTCCTTTCCTCCTTCTTTCCTCCGTCCTCCCTTCCTTCCTTCCGTCTGTCCTTCCTCCCTCCCTCCTTGTCTCTTTCTCCCTCCCTCCCTCTTTCCTTCCTTCTTTCCTCCGTCTTTCCGCCATTCTCCTTCCTTCCTTTCCTCCTTCTTTCCTCCGTCCTCCCTTCCTTCCTTCCGTCTGTCCTTCCTCCCTCCCTCCTTGTCTCTTTCTCCCTCCCTCCCTCTTTCCTTCCTCCTTTCCTCCGTCTTTCCTTCCTTCTTTCTGCCATCCATCCTTCCTTCCTTCCTTCTTCCTTCCTTCCTTCCTTTCCTCGAGGACAAGAGGAGAGGGTTAAGAGACAGTAAAACACCACCTATTACATCTATTAGTGTGTCAGAAACACAAATCCACTAAAACCTCTGAATGAATAAACTTAATAAATCATCTTGTGACTCTTCCAGCAGTTATTACATCACATTATCAGTTATCTGAAAACTCAATTATAAAAACGGTTTATAGATTAAAAATAACCAGAGAGTGACTGTTTGCCTCTAATCCAATCACATCGATATGAAGCAGATAGATGAGCCAGTGAATGTGAAGCAGCTTTAATGAGGAACTCTTTGCTCCAGTTTAGTTTGATTTCTGAGAAACTTCCTCTGTCCATTCTACCAAGATCTCTCTCTCTCTCTCTCTCTCTCTCTCTCTCTCTCTCTCTCTCTCTCTTAAATTCGATTTGTTGAGTCTCATGCATCTTTTTAAACCTCGAGACTCTTCTACACTGATTCCTAGTTGTAATATTAATGGCTTTTCTCTCTCTCTTTCTCTCTCTCTCTCTCTCTTTTTTTCGACAGCTGGCTAAATCACAAAGGAGTTCGACAGAAACGAATTAACGACTGGCTGGGAATCAAGAACGAGAACACTGACGAGTGAGTTTCCTCTTCTTCTTCTTCTGTTTCTTCTTCTGCTTCTTCACCTTCTTATGTTTCTTCTTTTGTTTCTTCTACTTCTCCTTCTTCTATTTCTTCTGTTTCTTCTTCTTCTGCTTCTTCTTCTTCTTCTTCTGCTTCTTCTTCTTCTTCTTCTGCTTCTTCTTCTTCTTCTTCTGCTTCTTCTTCTTCTGTTTCTTCTTCACCTTCGCCTTTTTCTCCTTCTTCTTCTTCTTCACCTTCTTCTTCTGTTTCTTCTTCTTTTCTTTTAGCTGATAATGAGATAAAACAGTGTTGTATTATCATGAAGTTAAGTTCCTATCTTCTCTCTCTGACTATGTAACCTTGCGTGTGGAAGCAGAGGCTACTTTGTGACCGAGGAGGACGAGAACTTGCCTCACTACGACGAGAAGAGCTGGTTCGTTGGAGACCTGAACAGGACGCAGGCCGAGGAGCTGCTGATCGGGAAGCCGGACGGAGCGTTCCTCATCCGGGAGAGCAGCAAGAAAGGCTGCTACGCCTGCTCCGTCATGTGAGTACAGCTAGAGTACAACATCTGGAATCTCAATAACATGGAAAACAAGCAAATCACACAATTTCAAAAAGTCTCATCCTCGTTAAGAAAGAGTTAGCAGGTAGCATTTATCACTTCCTGTTTCATTGTTAGTTAGCAGAAATGGAAAGAGACATTAAGTTATTACTCTCAATCACAGTCAGAGGACACATTGATTGATTTGAACACTAACAGAGAAGATTTGTGTTTCCTCTTCATCATTAAAATCTCCTTAGAGGATAATTAAAGGAAATAACTTGATACAAGCACTTAAGGTTTTAGTTAGTTGTGTTTATAGTTTATAAGCAGCGCCAGAGTCATTTCCTTTTCTTTCTTTTTTTTTTAAAGAACTGCACTAGAAGATACTCTTTATTATAGGAAACTTTATTCCCTTAAGACTCCAAAGAAGTCTTAAATTTTGTATAGATTTAATAATTTCTGAGTGCAAGGACTTCTACTTTTAGACTCTTGTCAAAATTAACAATTCAAAGTAAATTATAATTAATATATTAATATTAATATAATTATAATAGTTTTGAGATCGTTTGGCCCCTAAATCGTAATCACGATCAAATTTTGATTAATTGAGCAGCGAGAAGGAAGGAGGAAGGAAGGGAAAATATGGTGTGCAGGAAGGGAGGAAAGATGGGAGGAAAGATGGAAGGAAGGAAGGGAGGGAGGAAGAAAGAAGGAAGGTAGGAGGGAGGGAGGGAGGGAGGAAGGAAGGTAGGAGGGAGGGAGGGAGGGAGAAAGGAAAAGAGGAAGGGAGGAAGAAAGGAAGGTAGGAGGGAGGGAGAAAGGAAAAGAGGGAAAGAAGGAAGGGAGGAAAGCGAGAAGGAGGGAGGAAGGAAAAATATGGTGTGAGGGCAGCAATGGAAAATACTAAACTAAAGAAAGGGTGGAGATAATCCTTCATTAATCGTACTCGAGGTTAAAAGTTCAATTAAATTTAGATTTTTGCCATAATGACCCATCCTCTAATCTGTATCTCTCTCCTCTTCCTCCTGTGTAGCGTTGAAGGCGAGGTGAAGCACTGCGTCATCTACAGCACTCCTCGAGGCTTCGGCTTCGCTGAGCCTTACAACCTGTACAGCAGCCTGAAGGACCTGGTGCTCCACTATCACCAGACCTCCCTGGTGCAGCACAACGACTCGCTCAACGTGCGCCTCGCCTACCCCGTCTACGCACAGATGCCCTCCGGACGCAGATGAACCCCCCCCCCCCCTCCCCGGAAACCCCCCTCGGACAAACTTTACCCCCTCCCTCCATCCATCCATCCATCCCTCCTCCACAAATATCACCACAAATATAGACAAGAAAAGCAACTTCTCTCCCTCTCTCTACCTTCTTCTTTTTGTTGCTTTGATTTGGAGAGAGGAGGAGGAAGAGGAGGAAAAGGAGGAGGAGGAGGAAGGAGGGGGGATCCGCCGAAATACAAACCCAGACACCAGACCCCCTTCTTCCTCCCCCCCCCCCTCCCCCAACCGTTGTTTTAAAAAAAAATAGATAGATAGAAAAGATTTAAACACTTGCTGCAACACACACGTCAGCCACCTTTTTGAAGTTATATATATTTTTACATGAACAATTTCGGAGGGCATTCTTTCTAAAGACTGCTTGATTTGCACAAGGAAGTTTTAAATGTTTGTGAATGTGAAAAAAAAAATTAATAATAATAATAATAATAATAATAATAATAATAATAGACGACCGAAGGAAAGAAGGAAAAGGAAGGAAGGAAGGAAACGAAGGAGGAGACGTCAAGAGTTTCAGGTTGACCCGCTGCTACCTAAAACTCCAGCTCAGACTTTTTTCTTCTTCTCTTTTTTTTTAATTTTTGTTTTTTTTTTACCCAGAAACCAACACGAATGACGACGAGAAACAACTAAACATTCCCATTTTTCCACCTCAGACCACGCCTCCTTTTTTTTTTTTGAAGTTTTGTGGTTTAAAAAAATACAAGAAAAGGAGGAAATGATTGATTGATTGATTGATTGATTGATTGATGATGATGTCATGTGTTGTGTCCCTCTCTCTCTCTCCGTAACGATAAAAGCAAAAATAATGTAGCATAATAACGAGACAACGGACACTTTTGGTTTTTGTTAAAGTGTTCCTCCATGTAGACTGCTGCTGAGGGGTTTTAAGGGTTTTAGGGTGGGGGAGGGGGTGGGGGGTTGAGAAGGGGGGAGGGGGGGGGGACAGTTTTTAAAGTCTTTTAAAGAAGGATAAAAGGCTTGCTTTTATACTAACTGTAGAGTTTATCTGTTTTGTTTTTTGTTTTTTGCTTTGCTGGAATTGG
This sequence comes from Scomber japonicus, assembly GCF_027409825.1. Lineage (NCBI taxonomy): Eukaryota > Metazoa > Chordata > Actinopteri > Scombriformes > Scombridae > Scomber > Scomber japonicus. The sequence goes on from NC_070584.1 coordinate 33,096,338, forward strand.
TTTTCTTTTCTTTTTTTTATTTGTTGGTTGGTTTTTTTGTTTTTTCTTTGCCAATTGTGTAAAAATGGCAAAACGTCACCGATCAGAACCAGAGACCAAAGTTGATGTTGAGGAGGAAGAGGAGGAAGAGGAAGTGCATTTTCTTTTTTTAAGTTTGTCCTTTCTTTTTGTGAATGGAGGAAAAAAAGAAAAGAGTGCATAGTGTGTTTTTTTTTTTTTTTTTTGAGGAACCACACATAAAACTGAGTTTAGGGGCCGCCCAAAAAAAAGAAGAAGAAGAAGAAGCACTTAATAATAATAATTAACCCCCGTAATCTGTGATCCTCAGCGCTCAGGTCTGTCTGCAGTGATGAAACTCATCTCAAAGTTGGATTTTAACCCTTTTTTTTACAATATAAATTCAAAGATTTCAAACCTAAAGAGTTATTGGGGTTATAGTAGATGACTTTATTCAAATTCTTTCATTTATATATTGCAAATCAAAGTCAGTTTAGGGTAAAAAGTCTTTATATATTTAAAAAAAAATCCACATACAACCTCTCATAAAGGCTAATTTGGAAGAGTATGGAAGTTACCAAATGACAATGACCAACATTTGAATGATAAAGGGTTAAAAGTTATATTTCTGCAAGCTGTCGCCTCCACTCAGCTCTTCTAACCCTTTTTAAAAAAAAATATAAATTAAAAAATGTCAAACCTAGAGAGTAATTTTGGGGATATTACATGTTGATTCTCCAAATTTTTAATTTTTAGGGTGAAACATTTTCCAAAAAGAGGCATTGGGAGGCTAATTTGGATGTGTATGGAAGTTACCAAATGACTTTATTTGCCTGATAAAGGGTTAAAAGTTATATTTGTCACCTCCATTCACCTCTTCTACTTCTTTTAGTGGATCTAAATTAAGATTTTAAGGATATTTAATGAGTCCAGACAGACAGCAGACGTGTTGAAATTAAGAAAATAAGAGCGCTGAGGTCACAAACCAAGCTTCAAATGATTATTATCACCAAAAATCTGATAATACAAAACAAAAAAAACCTGAAACTCATTTTTATGTGTGGTTTAAAAAAAAAAAAAAAAAAAAAAAAAGGAGGAGAGCGTGATACTTGCCTATATGCTAACGACTGTGAGTTGAAAAACTGAGGGACTGTTTGTTGTGTTTAAAAAAAAAAAAAGAGGACGAAAAAAAAAACCTCCAGAAATAATAAGCTTTGATTTAAGAAAAGAAAAAAAAAGGAAGAAAAATTTTAAGTTTTATTTGTTACGAAAACGCGACGAGGCGAAGTCCCGATCTTTAGATGGTTAAAATAAAATACTGAAAACTTGAAATAAGGTGCAATCTTAGCATTGGGTTAAATGTTTAAGATAAAAGGTCCAAGAGATAATAATCAAAGTGCACAGTATAGTTTTTTTATTTTATTTTTTTTTGTTGTCATGGTTACGATTTTGAGGTTTTTTTTTTTTTTTTAAACTCAGAAGATTTTTTGCCCGGTGCTTTGACTTTATAACCAGTGGAAACATTTTAAAACAATAAAAAAAACAAATAAATAAATAAAAAATAAAAAGCATCACACAATAAAAAATATCTTCAAATATTTGGAGAAAAAGTATAAAAACGAAAAATCTCGTGATTGGCTTTTTTTTTTCTTTCTTTTTTGTTCGTTCGTTTGTTTGTTTGTTTCCTGTTGACGAGTAAAAAGGTAAAAAGGTTGTGGTGTTGGTTGTTAGTGTTCGATTTGGTTCCCCTCTTTGGCAGCTGTTATCAAAAAAGTAGTCAACCCTTGTTTTTGCTTCTTTAAAAATATCGTTAAATGCGATTTTTTTTTTTTTTTTTTTTGTTTACGATAAAATTTGTGTCGTCTCGCTTTAAAAAAAAAAAAAAAAAGACGACACTGGTTACAAAGTCAGATAAAAGCACCACACCTCCCCTCTTCCTCCTCCTCCTCCTCTTCTTCTTCATTGGTGTCTTTCACACACACACACACACACACACACACACACACACACACAGCAGTAGGTCTTTAAGCATCAGGTTGTTTTTTGTCTTTTTTTAAGGAAAGAGGGCCATTGTGTGATTTTTGGGGAAAAAGCTGCAGCAGAGGAGTCATTGTTGAGTGAATGATACAACGTTGGTTGTAGCCCACCAATGTGTTTTATCTGCACCCGTCTCAGTGTCCTCCTCACCTACCCCCCCCCCCCCCCCCCCTTACCTTATACCCCCCCACCCCCACCTCCCCTCGATTATTACAGGTGAAAGCCATTGATAAGGAAATAAGGAAGTGCTCTCCTCTTTTATTTTATTTTTTTGGGAGACTGAATCAGTTTTAAAGTTGGTGGTTAAGCTAAATCAAGTGTTGCATGTTCTCCTCAGACCTCAGACTGCTGCTTCATTTAAAATATCTTTTAAAAAGAGTAAAAAGACTAAGATCAAAGCATAAGTATATTAAAAGATCAGAAGAGCAGCAAGGAATCTGTTTTTTGAGACATTTCTTTGCTGTTTTTTGTAATTCTGCTTTTTTGGGGGGGGATTTAAAGAATGAAAATTGGCTTCATTTACAAAAAAATACCATTCCTTAAACTTTAACCAAGTAAAACACTATTTAAAAAATCTCTTACAATTATAACATTTCCTTTTTTTTAGGTCTAGAAAAGTGACGATTGTTAAAAAAGAAAAACTCACCGTGACTTCCATGTTCTTGTCATTCAGTCACAGAGTTGAGATGATTCCCAAACTCCTAAAAGATAAAAAAACAAGTCAAACTTAACGTTATATATCTGCTCGTACGTAGCTAACAAACTATTTCATCATATTTTTAAAAGAGCAGCTTAGAAGAAGATTTTTAAAAAGCAATTTTTGACGGTGAGAACATGTTGAACTTGATTTAGCTTAACGTGTTTCAGTCCCTTTTATATAATCCCAGTTTAGCTAAAAAATAAATTAAATAAACAGCAGTGAAAAAGAAGAAATACAAGAGGCAGAATCAACACAGCTGGACGGAAACACGAAGATGTTTCAACCTCGAAATTCGAAATTTTTAAAGTTTCGTTAGCTTAGCTTCGTCATTGTCTGGAGGCTTCTTTCAAGTTTATATCACAAGTTTTAACGTAAAGTTTCAGGGTCGATTCGAGCTTTTATTTAGCCTCTGATATCTGATTTAGTTTGATTTGTGTCCACAGTGTCAAACCTGAATTGAGACTAAATCCAGTAGTGAAGTTTTATAGTTTCGTTAGCTTAACTTTGTCGTTGTCTGGAGGCTATATCGGAAGTTTTTACGTAAAGTTTCAGGGTCAATTTGAGTCAAATTTGAGCTTTTATTTAGTCTCTTGATATCTGATTTAGTTTGATTTTTGTCCACAGTGTCAAACTTAAACTGAGACTAAATCCAGCAGTGAAGTTTTACAGTTTCGTTAGCTTAGCTTCGTCATTGTCTGGACATTACGTAAAGTTAGTAACAGTGTTGGAAGCAACTGATGATGCAGTTAAAACACTTTTTTTAGCCCAATTTAGCATTTTGTAGCTACGATTCATCTCGACAGGTCATACAAATCGTGACTACGAGTATTTACGTGATGTTTTAGGGTCAATTTGAGTCTAAATTTTAGCATTTATTTACTCTGTGGACATAACTTTAGCACAATTTAGCATTTTGAAGCTACTTTATTCGCGATTACAGGTATTAATGTGAAGTTTTAGTGTCAATCTGAGTCTAAATTTGAACTTTTATTAAGTCTCTGGACAATAACTAAACTAAATCAGATCACTTTTTAGCACAATTTAGCATTTTGAAGCTACTTTACTCGTGACTACAGGTATTAACGTGACATTTTAGGGTCAACCTGAGTCCGATATGAGCTTTTATTTAAGTCTCTGATGTCAAATTTAGTATTTTTGAGGCAACGTTTGCGATATTTGTTTCCGTCCAGCTGTGTCGACTCTATTTCCTCTTGTGCTAAAACATTCAGGCAGGATTTAAAGTAATTTTCAGTTTTCGGGGGGGAACACAAAGACGCGGTTTGTTGATATAATCTTGAATGTACAAAAAAAAAAAGAAAGAAGAGGAAGAAGCAGAAAAAGAAAAAAAACAAGGATCGTAACGTTTGTTTTTCATCCGTAAAAACCCAAAAATAAGAAGATCCTAACTAACCCAGGTGCTAACGGCAAAAAGAAAGAAACAAAAAGAAAATGCAGGCCTGTTATATTTCGATGTCTCCCACATCATGACCGGTCATTAACCCTCAGGTGTTTCAACAGTTTACCGTTTTACGAAGAAGAAAAGAAAAGAAAGAAAAAAAAAACTACCACACAACGAAGCCAGCGATTTGAATAAAGACTAAATAAATAAATAAATCAGGGTTTTTTTTCAATCAGTCGATTTAAGCTAACGATATAAACCCTCCATCACTTCCTCCCGCCTTCACTACTTCGACTTTTCTTAGCGATTTAAACCACAACAGCAAAAAAAGGATCATCCCCTCCATCATCATCATCATCATCATCATCAATGACATCATCACACGTCTTCAAAGGTTTTTTTATTTTTATTATTTTTATTATTATTAGCTTGTTTTGTTTTTTTTTCCAAATAGGGAACTCCCTGACTCTATTACTTGAACTATATTTGCATTGCTCACTGTTGAATGTCTTTATATGGAAAAAAAAATTATACATTTATTAAAAAAGAAAACGAGAAAAAACTAAGAGTTCCCCGTTTTTTTTGTTTTTTGGGTTTTTTTGTTTTTTTATTATAATGGTGAGCAGATCATACTTTTTCATTTTAACTCTTTTAAAGAAGTTTTATGACAGATGTACAGTATTGGTTACAGGCAAAACTAAACTTACAGCTACTTTTATGAGAGAAAGAGGCGTTTTTTTGATTTTTTTTTTTAAAGAGAAAAAAACAGTTCCCCATTTTTTTGATTTTTTTTATAGTAAGCAGAACGGATTTTTCATTTTAACTCCTTTAAAGAAGTTTTATGACAGATGTACAGTATTGGTTACAGGCAAAACTAAAAAACATAAATCTACTTTTAGGTGAGAAAGAGGCGTTTTTTTGATTTTTTAAAAAGTTACCCATTTTTTTGATTTGTTTTATAGTGAGCAGACTTTTCATTTTAACTCCTTTTTAAAGAAGTTTTATGACAGATGTACAGTATTGGTTACAGGCAAAACTAAAAAACATAAATCTACTTTTAGGTGAGAAAGAGGCGTTTTTTTGATTTTTTTTTTTTTTTTAACTTTTTCTCAGAGATTTGTTCGGATCTTTTCCTTCGCAGAGGGCTTCGTCTGAAAAACTTGCACACATTATCATCTTTACAAGTGTTCATAATTGATGTCTGCATTCATTTATGCATCCTGAGACTATATATCTATCATATATAAACTATATATTAAAATATAAATATATATATATTAGCCGATATATATATATATATAAAAAAAGACAGTTTAAAAGCTGGTTTTGAGTCGTAATCGCTGTTTTTTTGTTTTTTTTTCTCCCCTTTAAAACATTTAGACCAAAGATTTCAGTTATTAATCTTTTACATTGTTGATCATTAAAAGTTTATTTCCATTTTTTTGATATTAACAAAAAACAAAAAAACCATGATGTGTGAATGAGCTAGCTAGCTAAGATTGTCGGTTAATTTGCGTTTTTTTGGGTTTTTTTTTTAAGAGTTCAGGTCAAGCAGGTAATTTTTATCGCAACGTCAGGAAAGGAAACTCAATGATGTCCAACGATGGCAGAAATCAATCAGACGGAGCCGTTTATTAATATACAAACTTATTTACCAAAAGGCTCCGACTCCGACTCGCAGCTTTTTCTCGCTCATATTTACTCATATTTTTTGCACATGACGACAGTAGCTGGAGTTTAGTTCAGTTTGCAGTTGGAAGAAAAAAATGTTAAAAAGTTTATATTTATGTTTTTGAAAATGTCCTGCAGAGATTTAGTTAGACTTTTAGTGTTTAACCTTCCTGTCGTCTGTTTTGACTGTTCCTTCCTTCCTTACTTCCTTACTTCCCTCCTTCCTTCCCCTACCTTCCTCCCTCCCGCCTTCTCTCTTTCCTCCCTTCCTTCTTTCCTTCCTTCTTTCCTCTGTCCTTCTTTCCTTCCTTCCTCCCTTCCTCTTTTCCTTTCTCCCACCCTCCTTCCTTCTTTCCTCCATCCTTCCTTCCTTCCTTTCCATCCTTCCTTCCTTTCCTTGCTCCCTTTCTTTCCTCCCCCTACCTATCTTCCTCCCTTCCTTCTTTCCTCTGTCCCTCCTTCCTTTCCTTCCTTCCTCTTTTCCTTTCTCCCTCCCTCCTTCCCTCCTACCTTCCTTCCTTTCTTCTTTCCTCCATCCTTCCTTTCCATCCTTCCTTTCCTTACTACCTCCCTCCTTCCTTCTTTCCTCCTTCCCTCCTACCTTCCATCCTTCCTTCCTACCTTCCTTCTTTCTTCCATCCATCCTTCCTCCCTCCTTTCCTTCCTTCCTCCTTTCCTTCCTTGACAACAGGAAGGTTTAATTCTTATAAATTCCTGCAGGATGTTTTCCCCTCTCGTCTTTCACGCTGCCACAACATGCAACATGCAATATTCCCTTTTTCTAATGGAGAGGCGTCACTACCCCCCCCCCCCCCCCATAAACCCCCCTCCCCCCTCTCCTTTACAGATGTTTCTGAATGGTACGAAAAAACAGGCGGGAAAATATAAAGTTGAGAGGGTTTAAACGGGACAAACCAAAATATGTGTTTACTTTTACAGACTGTTTAAAGTTTAGTTTTCGCTTTTTTGGAAAACTATAACTCGATTATTAAAATACAGGAAGTAGGCGTTGAGTCACATCTCAGATAATAAAAAATAAAATAAAAATGGTACTTTAATCTAAAATTAAAGGTGCAGCACACACACACACACACACACACACCAAACAACCCCAGGACTGTTAAGAAATAGCAACTGTCTGTTATTCCTCTGCTACACTACTACTACTATTATAAAACTATTACTACAAAATAAAAGTACTACTACTACTACTACTACTACTACTCGCCCTCAAAAGCAGTCCTGCAAAGTTTTATTTGCAGTCAGGGTTCGAATATGTTTGTGATTCTCAGCGAGGAGTCGTGTCGTTCTGTTCGTACCACTGCGCCGTAATCTGATCACAGTACCCAGCACAGCTTCGAGGAGTTAACAAGCTTCTTATATAAATATATATATATGAAAATAAACTTTAAAAAAAACTATAAAAACTAAAATATGTTAAAAAAAAAAAGGTCTTCTATCCCTTTTCCCCCTCTTCCCCTCTTCCTCCTCTTCTCTTTTTGACAGATCCAGCATGCATATTTGGTACTCTTCTTGACTGTTGTTTTTTGTGTATAAAAAGAGAAAAAAAATGGTTTTAAAAAAAAGAAATAAATGATAATTATAATAAGATGTCTTTTTTGGAGAAACAACTTGTTATTTGTCTGTTTATGGTGTAAAAAAAAAAAAAAAAAATCAGATCTGACAATTTTTTTAATAGCAAATTTTAACGTCACTGCTTTTACAGCTGAGTTCAAACAAGTCCAAGTTTTTATGTGTCAGTTGTACAAAAAATGAAAAAAATTATAAATAAATGAAAAAAAAAAAAAAGTTGTAATACTGAGAAAGAGAACGACCACGAGGAATTATACTATACTGAAATATTCAAGGAGGTTTTGGGTCTTTTTATGTTTTTTCTCTCCCTTCATTTACTAAACCTTGTCCTAATTATACACTTTATTATCATTATTATTATCAAACTTGTTTTTTAATGCAACAATGCAATCAGTGTGATTATGGGCTGCCCTTCAGGTACATCACTGCAGTAATAGAATAAGCTATAATAATAAAAAACACACACAGAAGTTAAGTTTAAAGACTTGAACCACACAAATTTGCTTGTTAACTTTCCTTAAATTTGACATTTTGACTGTTTTTGTTGCTTAATTGACTTGACTTAAATGAAAAAGGGGTTAAATACTGAACTGTTTCACATGTGGAAGACATAATTGCATTAATAGAATAAATAAAACTTGCAGAAATTAAGTTTTAACACAGTCTTCTATTGGCTAACAGCATAAATTTGCATGTCAACTTCCCCAAATTTGACTTTCATGCACGTTTTGCAATGATTTTGCTTATTTGATTTGAAAAAAGGCCTCAAATACTGGACTGTTTCACAATTGGAAGATGAAATTGCATTAACAGAATAACCTTTATTAAAAAAAGAAAGCTTAAAGGAAGTTTTAAGACAGTAGTCAGCTTCCCCAAATTTAAATTTCGACCGTTTTCTTCACTTATTTGCGATTTTGCTTATTTGACTTGAAAAAAGACCTCAAATACTGGACTGTTTCAAATTCCATTAATAGAATAAGCTATTAGAAAGCTTACAGGAAGTTTTAAGACACTTCACAAATGGCCAACGTCACAAACTTGCATGTGAACTTCCCCAAATTTGACCTTTTGACCCCAAATACTGGACTGTTGTAGAAGACAAAATTGCATTAATAGAATAAGTTTCAAATTAAGAAAACGTGCAGAAATTAAGTTTAAAGACAGTTTTATATTGGCTAACAGTATAAATTTGCACGTCAACTTCCCTGAATTTGACTTATTTAAAACCCAAATACTGGACTGTATCAAATTACATTAACAAAATAAACTATAAGTAAGCTTAAAGGATGTTTTAAGACACTTTGTAAATGGCCAACGGCACAGATTTGACCGTTTGACCCCATTTCTTTGACTTTATTTGCAACGATTCTGCTAAAATGACTTGACTTAATTAAAAAAGGTCCTAAATACTGGACTGATTCACATGTGGAAGACAAAATTGCATTAATAGAATAAGCTTTAAATCAAGAAAACTTGCATAAATTAAGTTTAAAGACAGTTTTCTATTGGCTAACTGCTCAAATTTGCATTGTCAACTTCCACAAAATTAACATTTTGACAGTTTTTGTCCCATTTTTTTGCAACAATTTTGCTTATTTGACATGAAAAAAACCCTAAATACTGGACTGTTTCAAATTGTATTAACAGAATAAGCTATAAAACAGATTAAAGGAAGTTTTAAGACACTTTGCAAATGGCCAACAGCACAAATTTGTATGTTAGCTTCCCCAAAATTTACATTTTGACTGTTTTTATCGCCTCTTTTTGCAGCAATTCTGCTCAAATGACTTGACTTAATTAAAAAAGGCCCTAAATACTGGACTGTTTCACATGTGGAAGATGAAATTGCATTAATAAAATAAACTTTAAATCAAGAAAACCTGCAGAAATTAAGTTTAAAGACAGTTTTATATTGGCTAACAGTATAAATTTGCACGTCAACTTCCCTGAATTTGACTTATTTAAAACCTAAATACTGGACTGTATCAAATTGCATTAACAAAATAAACTATAAGAAAGCTTACAGGAAGTTTTAAGACGCTCTGCAAATGGCCAACGGCACAGATTTGACGGTTTGACCCCATTTCTTCACGTCTATTTGCAACGATTCTGCTAAAATGACTTGACTTAATTAAAAAAGGCCCTAAATACTGGACTGCTTCACATGTAGAAGACAAAATTGCATTAATAAAATAAGCTTTAAAAGCTTTAAATAAAGAAAACTTGCAGAAATTAAGTTTAAAGACAGTTTTCTATTGGCTAACAGCACAAATTTGCATGTCAATTTACCCAAAATTGACCCTTTGACCTTTTTCTTCACCTTTATTACCAACTTTCTTTTTCTTAATTGACTTGACTTAATTCAAAAAGACAAAATTGCATCAATAGAATAAACTTTAAATCAAGAAAACTTGCAGAAATTAAGTTTAAAGACAGTTTTCTATTGGCTAACTGCTCAAATTTGCATTTCAACTTCCCCTAAATTTGACCTTTTGACCTTTTGACCCCGTTTCTTCACCTTTATTTGCAGCGATTCTCCTTTTAATCGACTTGACTTCATTAAAAAAGCAAAAACTCCGACATTAAAAACCACCAAAGAAGCAGAAACTCATCACAAAGCACACGATCCCGACCTGTCCGAGCCCAAAACTGAGTGTTTGGTGTTGGTCTCTTTCTCAGGGTTACCCCCCCCCCTCCTTCGCCCCCCCCTCCTCCCTCCCTTCTTCTTCTTCTACTTCTTCTTCTTCTTCTTCTCTTGGTATTCTTCTTCTTCTTCTCTTTTAATGAAATGAGAATGGTTTTGGCCCGTCACAGCTCACTCTCTTACGTTGTCGTCTGTCTGTCTGGTTGTATATTCTCTCCATTTGGTTATGAACTGAACTCATGTACGTTTTATCAGTGGGGGCTCCACCATGTTCTCCGTTCTCTCTCTCTCTCTCTCTCTCTCTCTCTCTCTCTCTCTCTCTCTCTCTCTCTCTCTCTCTCTCTCTCTCTCTCTCTCTCTCTCTCTCTCTCTCTCTCTCTCTCTCTCTCTCTCTCTCTCTCTCTCTCTCTCTCTCTCTCTCTCTCTCTCGCAGAATAAAGAAAATATTTTGTTGAAATACAAAAAAACTTGTTTGGAGTGTCTTTATTTTATTCTCTGGAAGTCATAAGTCACACACACTGCAAGCTTTTAACCCTCCTGTTGTCCTCGAGTCAAGGAAGGAAGGAGGAGGGAAGGAAGGAAGGAAGGGAAGAAAGGAGGAAGGAAATTAAATTAAAGGTTACTGATTTAACCCTCCTGTTGTCCTCGAGTCAAGGAAGGAAGGGAGGGAGGAAGAAAGGGAGGGAGGGAGGGAGGAGGAAAGAAAGGGAGGGAGGAGGAAGGAAGGAGGATAGGAAGGACGGGAGGGAGGAAGAAAGGAAGGAACGATGGAAGGGAGGGAGAAGGAAGGAAATTAAATTAAAGGTTGATGCTTTAATCCTCCTGTTGTCCTCGAGTCAAGGAAGGATGGGAGGAAGGAAGGAAAAGAGGAAGGAAGGAGGGAAGGAGAAAGGAAAATAGGAAGGAAGGAAAGAAGGAGGGAGGGAAGACAGAAGGAAGGGAGGAAAGAAGGAACAGTCAAAACAGACGGGGTCAATTTGACCCGGGAGGACGACAGGAAGGTTCAAGTTTTATACTACAAAAGCTATGTTAGGGTTAGGGTAAGTCTGTGTAATGACCCGAAAAGTGACCATAGTGTGTGTGTGTGTGTGTGTGTGTGTGTGTGTGTGTGTGTGTGTGTGTCTGTGTCTGTGTGTCTGTGTGTGTATTCCATCATAGGACACTTTTGAGGAGGAGCTGCCCCCAATTAACTTTCCCTAAGACCAGTTAATTGGGGGCAGCTCCTCCAATTAAGGACAAAATTGGGAAAAGGCAGATTTTTGGGTCATTGGTGAAAGTTAGAGTAAGTCTGTGTAATGTCCCAGAAATGACCAATGTGTGTGTGTGTGTGTGTGTGTGTGTGTGTGTGTGTGTGTGTGTGTGTGTGTGCATGTTCTGTCATAGGCAGCTCATCCAATATTTGGGGTCATTGGTTAAAGTTAGAGTTAGTGTAAGTCCATGTAATGTCCCCAGAAGTGACCTTAATGTATGTGTGTGTGTGTGTGTGTGTGTTCTGTCATAGCCTACTTTTGAGGACTTAGGACCAGTCAACTATAGCTCGTCCAATTGAGGATGAAATTGGGAAAGGCTGATTTTTGGAGTCATTGGTTAAAGTTAAAGTTAGTCTAAGTCCATGTAATGTCCCCAGAAGTGACATTAATATGTGTGTGTGTGTGTGTGTGTGTGTGTCCAGTGGGTGAACTCAATACAGCATAGAGCCAAATGGGAAAAGGCTGATTTTTGGGTGAGCTGTTAAAGTATAAGGTTAGGGTGTGTGTGTGTGTGTGTGTGTGTGTGTGTGTGTGTATGTGTGTGTGTGTGTGTTCTGTCATAGGCTACTTTTGAGGACTCAGGACCAGTTAACTTGTCCAATTGAGGATGAAATTGGGAAAAGGTTGATTTTTGGAGTCATTGATTAAAGTTAGAGTTAGTGTAAGTCCATGTAATGTCCCCAGAAGTGACATTGGTGTGTGTGTGTGTGTGTGTGTGTCCGGTGGGTATAATCAATACAGCATAGAGCCTTTCCCCTCTCTACCAGCTTGCTCTTATTAAAACATTATATCTCTGAACAAGAATCCACATCATTAATCGGCTCTATATATATAAAGCTTCATCCTGATTGCCCCCCCTCCTCCTCCTCTTCACCCCCCCTCCCCTTCCTCCTCCTCCTCTTCCTCTGCGGACTCACACAACACACAAAAAACCTTGAAACACAGAGTAGGGAACCCCCGCAGGAGCCAAACTCTTAAAAGCACAGTCTCTCTCTCTCAGGATTTCATCTCTTCTTCTTCTTCTTCTTCTTCTTCTTGTTACTTTGAATTACAAATTCTACTCAATTAATTTTACATTTTTGCTCCATTTCCCTTCTTCTTTTTTCTTCTTTTTTTTTTGGGAGAGGGGGGCGTGTTAATTAAAAGCGCAGAGTGAGATACTGAGCGGCTGTAATTAGATCTGGGTGAGACATTAAAACAGAGCAGCAGGGCATGAATCACCAGCTTAGTGTGTGTTCAGCCTTTTTTCTTTTTTGGTTTCATGCTGACAGACGTGTGTGTGTGACATGTGCCAATCATAATCACAGGAAGACACACACACACACACACACACACATGCAGACACACTTAATATACTGTGGAGGTTATATTAGAGATCACTTTTATATAAATATTCATGAATTCACTGAGACAGAAAAATGGACTTTAGTAGAAGATGGATTCAGATTTCTGTCAAAATTTCACTTTAAAGGACAAATTCAGTGTTTTTAAAGTCTGTCTGTATGAACAGAGAAGAGAAAGGGAGGGAGAAGAGGATGAAGATGAGGAAAGAAAGACAAAGAAGAAAGAGATGAAAAGGAGGAAAAGGAGGAGAGAATGAAAGGAAAGAAAAAGGAGGATAAATAAAGAAATAAGGGTTAGGGTTAGGGTTAGGAAGAATAGGAAGAAAGATGAGGAAATGATGAAAGAATGAATGGAAGAAAAGAAAAAGGAGAAGGACAAAGGAGGAAAGAAAGAATGGAAGAAAAGGAAAAAGGAGGAGGATGAAGGAGGAAAGAAAGATAGAAAGAGAAGTAAAAGGAGGAAGAAGAGGAAGAAGGAACAAGAAGGTGGAAGAGGGAGGAAAGAATGAAATAAAAGAAAAAGGAAGACAAAGAAAGAGAAAGAAAGAAAATGAGGAAGAAGAGGAAGAAAAAACAAGAAGGAACATGAGGAAACAAAGAAAGAAAGAAAAGTAAAAAGGAGGAGGACGGAGATGAGGAAAGAAAGAAAGAAGGCAGAAGAAGAACAAGAAGAAGAAGAAAGAACAAGAAGGTGGAAGAGGGAGGAAAGAATGAAATAAAAGAAAAAGGAAGACAAAGAAAGGAAGAGAGAAGAAAAAGAGGAGGAAGAAGAAGAAGGTAGAGGAAAAAGAAATAATGACAGAAAGAGAATGAAGAAAAGGAGGAAGAGGAAGAAGAAAGTACAAGAAGGAGGAGAAAGAAAGAAAGACAGAAACACTTATTATATTAGAGATCACTTGAATGAGAAAGAGAAGAAGAAAGGGAGGAAGAAAAAGAGGAAGAAAGAACAAGGAAAGACAGGAGGTAGAAGAAGAGAAAGAAAGAAAGAACAGGAGGAAGACGAGGAAAGAAAGAAAGAAAAGTAAAAAGGAGGAGGATGGAGATGAGGAAAGACAGAACGAAAGAAAGAAAGTAAGAAGGCGGAAGAAGAGGAAGAAAGAACAAGAAGGAAGATGAGGAAAGAAAGAATGAAATGAAAGAAAAGAAAAAGGAGGACAAAGAAAGAAAGAAAGAAAGAAAGAAAGAAAGAAAGAAAGAAAGAAAGAAAGAAAAGGAGGAAAATGAGGAAAGAAAGAAAGAGTACCTGCTTGTACTTTCTTCCTCCTCCTCTTCTTCTCTCTTTCTTTTTTTCTTTCCTCATCTTCATCCTTTTCTTTCTTTCTTTCACTAATCATTCTTCATTCTTTTCTTTCTTTCTTACTTTCTTTCTGTCTCTTTCTTTCTTTCTTTCTTTCAGTTATCCTTTTTCTTTCTTTCTTTCTTTCACTAATCATTCTTTTCTTTCTTTCTTTCTTACTTTCTTTCTGTCTCTTTCTTTCTTTCTTTCAGTTATCCTTTTTCTTTCTTTCTTTCAGTTATCCTTTTTCTTTCTTTCTTTCTTTCTTTCACTAATCATTCTTTTCTTTCTTTCTTTCTTTCTTTCTTACTTTCTTTCTGTCTCTTTCTTTCTTTCTTTCAGTTATCCTTTCTGTCTCTTTCTTTCAGTTATCCTTTTTCTTTCTTTCTTTCAGTTATCCTTTTTCTTTCTTTCTTTCAGTTATCCTTTTTCTTTCTTTCTTTCTTTCACTAATCATTCTTTTCTTTCTTTCATTCTTTCTTTCTTACTTTCTTTCTGTCTCTTTCTTTCTTTCTTTCAGTTATCCTTTTTCTTTCTTTCTTTCTTTCTTTCTTACTTTCTTTCTGTCTCTTTCTTTCTTTCAGTTATCCTTTTTCTTTCTTTCTTTCACTAATCATTCTTTTCTTTCTTTCTTTTTCTTTCTTACTTACTTTCTTTCTGTCTCTTTCTTTCTTTCTTTCAGTTATCCTTTTTCTTTCTTTCTTTCTTTCTTTCACTTGTCATTCTTTTCTTTCTTTCTTTCGTTCTTGCTTTCTTGCTTTCTTTCACACACACACACACGTTGTCTTTTGTCCCTCTCTCTTCCGCCCTCATCTCAGATTAATTGCCTCGTACGAGTTCGTCCTGCATTGATCACACAGACAGCGTGATACACATCCAATTAGCTCGTCAATTAACGAGGCTTTATCTGCAGGCTTCAGAGGAATCCAGCCAGAGAACGAGAGAACGAGAGAACGAGAGAATAGAGAGAGATATCTGCAGGTATGATGTTTGACAAGATTAATGAGTTTAATCTGCAGATGTGGAGCGGGACAGCTGGCGGAGAACAATAGGAGGGATTACTATCACTGCTCCGTCGACACACTCCTGATCTCTGTCATATGTGAGCTTCAACATGAAAACACACAAACACTCTGCAGCAGGATTAAAAACACGCATCTCATTATCTCAGCTGAGTTCAGACAATACATGCGATCACATCACTGACGTCTGATGAGTTTTATCCCGTTGGTTTCTCCTTCTGCCCCTTGTTATATTAAAGATTAGACTTAGTTATGAGGTATTTATATCTAATTATTATGTAGTAGCTGCAGTTATTTTTCACAATGGATAATAAGTAGGGCTGTCAGCGTTAATGCGTTAATAACGATTAGATTAATGCAATCCATAACGCGTTATTTTTTTTAAATCTCATTTTAATGTTGCAAGCCTTTTTGTCCCTTCTACTCCCCCGTAGACGGCTCCTCTAGCTGTAGCGCTATGCTTTGAAGTGGCCTCCTGCAGTAAACCTACCGCGCTGATGGAAAGTAAGAGAGCTACTGGACTTTTGAACGGCTTGTTTAACTTTAAAACACTTCCAGACGCTTCAGTTGACAAGTCAAAAGTAAAATGCAACGGAGTTTAACTACCACCGGAGTACGTGGAGTTTGAGTTAGCACCTCCACGCTAAACACCCAGGTGCAGCCAAGCCAGCCTCAGCTCCACCAAAGGACCATTTTGGAGTGTGGGAGTCGCAGCAGAGCCGTGATTGATTCCCAGTTAAGACACTCTGGTAAGAAATGCTTTACATTATGGGCTTAAAACTGCCTTCAAATGTAAAATAACAGGATTTTAAACATGCAATTCAAAACGCGATTAATCGCGATTAACTATGGAAATTTGCAATTAATCGCGATTAAAAAAATTAATCGTTTGACAGCCCTAATAATAAGCTTTTAGCAGTGTGTAGTCGTCTCATATTTCAAATGTCTATGAGTTGTTAACAGCTCCAGCAAATAGTGATTTTTCCCTCTAAACTTCTCACATTCTTTCATTTCAATAAATGTTCAAATGATCCAATATTTCAGCAAAAATCAAAGATTAGAGAAAAAGTCCCAAAACTGAAAACACATTTGTGTATCAGAACTTTGTTTTTTCTTCTTTCCCATTAATCATCTCAGCAGCCCTCACATTTATCTGCTGACCCTTTAGAGGGGCCCCACCCCTAGGCTGGGAACCACTGGACTAAACTAGCTAACTGTATATAAAGTAGTGTAAACTAGCTAACTGTATATAAAGTAGTATAAACTAGCTAACTGTATATAAAGTAGTATAAACTAGCTAACCGTATATAAAGTAGTGTAAACTAGCTAACTGTATATAAAGTAGTGTAAACTAGCTAACCGTATATAAAGTAGTATAAACTAGCTAACCGTATATAAAGTAGTATAAACTAGCTAACCGTATACAAAGTAGTATAAACTAGCTAACCGTATATAAAGTAGTATAAACTAGCTAACCGTATATAAAGTAGTATAAACTAGCTAACCGTATATAAAGTAGTATAAACTAGCTAACCGTATATAAAGTAGTGTAAACTAGCTAACTGTATATGAAGTAGTATAAACTAGCTAACTGTATATAAAGTAGTGTAAACTAGCTAACTGTATATAAAGTAGTATAAACTAGCTAACTGTATATAAAGTAGTATAAACTAGCTAACCGTATATAAAGTAGTGTAAACTAGCTAACTGTATATAAAGTAGTGTAAACTAGCTAACTGTATATAAAGTAGTATAAACTAGCTAACTGTATATAAAGTAGTGTAAACTAGCTAACTGTATAAAGTAGTGTAAACTAGCTAACTGTATATAAAGTAGTGTAAACCAGCTAACTGTATATAAAGTAGTGTAAACTAGCTAACTGTATATAAAGTAGTGTAAACTAGCTAACTGTATAAAGTAGTGTAAACTAGCTAACTGTATATAAAGTAGTATAAACTAGCTAACTGTATATAAAGTAGTGTAAACTAGCTAACTGTATAAAGTAGTGTAAACTAGCTAACTGTATATAAAGTAGTGTAAACTAGCTAACTGTATAAAGTAGTGTAAACTAGCTAACTGTATATAAAGTAGTGTAAACTAGCTAACTGTATAAAGTAGTGTAAACTAGCTAACTGTATATAAAGTAGCGTAAACTAGCTAACTGTATAAAGTAGTATAAACTAGCTAACTGTATATAAAGTAGTGTAAACTAGCTAACTGTATAAAGTAGTGTAAACTAGCTAACTGTATATAAAGTAGTGTAAACTAGCTAACTGTATATAAAGTAGTATAAACTAGCTAACTGTATATAAAGTAGTATAAACTAGCTAACTGTATATAAAGTAGCGTAAACTAGCTAACTGTATAAAGTAGTATAAACTAGCTAACTGTATATAAAGTAGTGTAAACTAGCTAACTGTATAAAGTAGTGTAAACTAGCTAACTGTATATAAAGTAGTGTAAACTAGCTAACTGTATATAAAGTAGTATAAACTAGCTAACTGTATATAAAGTAGTATAAACTAGCTAACTGTATATAAAGTAGTGTAAACCAGCTAACTGTATATAAAGTAGTGTAAACTAGCTAACTGTATATAAAGTAGTGTAAACTAGCTAACTGTATAAAGTAGTGTAAACTAGCTAACTGTATATAAAGTAGTATAAACTAGCTAACTGTATATAAAGTAGTGTAAACTAGCTAACTGTATAAAGTAGTGTAAACTAGCTAACTGTATATAAAGTAGTGTAAACTAGCTAACTGTATAAAGTAGTGTAAACTAGCTAACTGTATATAAAGTAGCGTAAACTAGCTAACTGTATAAAGTAGTATAAACTAGCTAACTGTATATAAAGTAGTGTAAACTAGCTAACTGTATAAAGTAGTGTAAACTAGCTAACTGTATATAAAGTAGTGTAAACTAGCTAACTGTATATAAAGTAGTATAAACTAGCTAACTGTATATAAAGTAGTATAAACTAGCTAACTGTATATAAAGTAGTATAAACTAGCTAACTGTATATAAAGTAGTATAAACTAGCTATCACTATAATACTGCAGTACTTTTACTGCAATACTGCATACTACATCACTATAATACTGCAGTACTTTTACTGTACTTGTGAGCTTTTCAAACACAAACCAGCACATTTACAAACTTGATTTTTTAAGGTTTTGGTTTATTTAAGGTTAGTTTATATACTGAAAAGCAAAAATGAGGCAGAGAGAGAGAGTAAAAACAGTTTAAACATATTTTTCATACTGATGACAATAAGTCTACACTGTAAATTACTGCTGAATATGCATATAACATAAATGAGAGAGTGAATCTTTTCATTGAAAGTTGATCAGTTTATCATGTTTGGTCTTTAACCAATTAACATCAGTCAGTATGAATGACAGATGGTTAGATGGTTATCGTCGTTACCGTCATCAGAAGGCCCAAGACTAAAGAACGGGTAGAGTTTCTCAGTGAAGGAGCAGCCAGTAAAGGAGTAGATAAGAGCTGCAGGATATAAGTCATAAAAGGAGACCAGACCCTGCTCATAATCCACAAACACCCCCACCCTCATAAGAAAACCCCCAACAGAGAGACAGACTGAAGGGTCATCATTAGCTTTGTACTTTCTGTCTGTCAAACATATAGTCCAGTAGCCATTCTTAGGACTCAATGTAATTTGCCTTTTCCTGTTGATCGACTCTCTGACTACTCCTAAATCCCAGTTAGTCTCCGTATTAACCAGAACCTCAAAGTAAGATCTGCCTGAAGACAAACTCTGCTTTCCTAACACACTGGGACAATGAGAACATCTCTCTGTGCTGTCTGTGACAATCTTCCTCTGTACTTGTTTCCCATCATCAGACAGGATGAGATCAGGATGTGCTGTATCAGGATCAAGAGTCACATCCACTGCATACTGCTGGACCTTCTTCATCTCAGCGTCAAGCAGCTTATTTATCTGTTCACTGAGCTTCTCCTCCAGCTGAGTCACAGCTCTCATCACAGTCCACACATACGATGGACAGACGCTGACCTCTGTCCAGTCTTTGGTGGGTGGTGCAGCTTTCAAGGACGGGAAGTTTAGGAGGAGGTGGAGGTGGTCTTCAGAGTGTGAGAGCTTCTCCACCTCAGAGCTTCTCTTCTTCAGCTCAGAGATTTCCTGTTCCAGCTCTTTGATGAAGTCTTCAGCCTGTTTCTCTGTTGTTCTTTGCTTCTCTTCAATCGTCTCAATGAGCTCATTCAGGCTTCTCTCAACAGACTCCATCAGAGCGGTGAAGACCTGAACACCTTCTGCTTTCTCTCTGTCTGCAGCTTCCTTACTGAGGTCAACTGAGTGTTTGATCTCTTCAATCTTCAGTCGTCTCTTCTGGATCATCTCCTGAATTTCAGCCTCTGTCTTCCCCAGCTCTGCCTTCTTTCCTTCATATTCTTCTTTCAGAGGAACAAACTCATGTGTCTTGTGGTCTAAAATAGTGCAGAGCACACAGACACATGTCTGGTCGGTCTTACAGAACAGCTCCAGAGGTTTATCATGCTTCATACACATCCTGTCTTCCAGGTTCTCCACAGGGTCCATCAGCTGATGTCTTTTCAGACGTGAGGCTGTCAGATGAGGCTCCAGGTGAGTCTCACAGTAGGAGGTCAGACACACCAGACAGGACTTCAGGGCCTTCAGTTTGGTTCCAGTACAGACGTCACAGGGAACTTCTCCTGGTTTGGCAGCTTGTTGCTCTGAGCTGCTGCTGCTGGCTTTCTGTTGAGCTTCCTGTCTGAACTGAGAAACCATCTCAGAGAGCAAAGTGTTGACCTTCAAGTCAGGTCTTGTGTTGAAAGTCTCTTTACACAGTGGACACTGATACTGGTCATTACTGTTCCAGTGTTCATTGATGCAGTCTTTGCAGAAGTTGTGTCCACATGGTGTGGTGACTGGATCAGTGAACACATCCAGACAGATGGAGCACAGGAACTGATCTTCAGATAGCAGACAGCTGGCAGCAGACATATCTACACATGTAGTATGAAAGAAAAAGAAGACATTTTCATTGTATTTGATTAAAAAGCAAGATGTACTGTTACTGTTTCATTATAGTATGTGATATTAAGTAAAATAAATTAGAATTAAAGATGGCATGTTTCAACATGACGTTTGCAGGTCACACCAAGAAAGTGCTATCTAAAAAATAATTCCTTTGCTTTTCCTTCCTCTTTGAGGCCATGACAACATGAAACATGGATTTATTTCCTCGTTGAACTTAAATGTGATGTTTTACACTCATTCTGTTTGTGTACAAGTTGAAAAAAAGAAACTCAACTTCATAAATGTCTCTTATGTCAGCAGTGATTTGTGTTATTCTTCCTTTATACACTAACACAACCTGTATCCATAGCAACCATAGAACAACCTGTATCTATAGCAACCATAGAACAACCTGTATCCGTAGCAACCATAGAACAACCTGTATCTATAGCAACCATAGAACAACCTGTATCCGTAGCAACCATAGAACAACCTGTATCTATAGCAACCATAGAACAACCTGTATCCGTAGCAACCATAGAACAACCTGTATCTATAGCAACCATAGAACAATTTGTATCTATAGCAACCATAGAACAACCTGTATCTATAGCAACCATAGAACAACCTGTATCCATAGCAACCATAACACAACCTGTATCTATAGCAACCATAGAACAACCTGTATCCGTAGCAACCATAGAATAACCTGTATCCATTGCAACCATAACACAACCTGTATCTATAGCAACCATAGAACAACCTGTATCCATAGCAACCATAACACAATCTGATGGTCTGTCTGTGCATTACGAACCTCATACAAGTGATAAAGATTGAGCTAAAAGTTATCTTGACACAAAGTGACCTGTACCAAACAGTTGAACAGACCTACAAAGGGCTAGAAAAACTTTCATCAAACTGAGCCAAGCTCTATCTGACAGCTCATTGTGGCTGTTTGTGCTTTTACTATTACTCAATACAATCTGATCCACTGATAAAATATCACAGAATATGTTCATATCTTGTCATATAGAAGAATTATTATTGAAGAGCC